>NC_041382.1:637212488-637213539 GCF_002162155.2 Triticum dicoccoides | reverse complement strand
AATAAATAAAGCAACAAAGAAAACAAAAAACTAAAAAAATGTTTTCAAATTTGAAAACTAATGGCACTAACAGAAAGTTTATAATTTTTCTAAAACTAAAAGCAAAAAGAATTAAAAAATAAAGCAAAAAACAAAAAAAATAATGCAGAAAGTTTATAATTTTTGTGACCTAAAAGAAAAAAGAAATCACTAAAAAACTATAAGTATTTTGTTCTAAGTAGAAATGAAAAAATAAATAGCAAAAAAGAAAAAATGCCTATAATATTTGTTATGACTAACTAAAATTACCAAATTGAGTATAATGATAAAACACAGTAATATTAAATAGCAGGAAAAAGAATGACTCAAAAATCAATTTTTATAGTAAAGTTATTCATAAACTAGTGATTCACACAAATTTTAAAAAAATTCAAATTTAAACTATTCAAATTTTAAAACTAGTGGCACTAACATAAAGTTTATAATTTTTGTGACCTAAAAGAAAAAAAATCACTAAAAAACTATAGGTATTTAGTTCTAAGTAGAAATGAAAAAACAAATAGTAAAAAATGCCACCTACTGGGCCACCACGGCCTGAATACGACTAGAAGCCCACCCATGGGCCAGGATTCAGGCCCGCAGAAGGCCCAGCAGGCCCACATGCATAGCGGTGTGAGATTAGGCCCAAAGGCCTGCAGTTCTGAGAAGTTCGATGGAGAGGGCGGGGCAGCGCTTATAAATAGGTGCGGTCGCTCCTCAGCTAGCGAGGTGGGACTAAACATCCCACCACACTGCGGCTTTGGCAGGCGCAGGCCTTTGGTCCCGGTTGATGGCACCAACCGGGACTAAAAGGTGCATTGGTCACGGTTCGTGGCACAAACCGTGACCAATGCCCCCCTTTAGTCCCGGTTGGTGCCACCAACCGGGACCAAAGGCCGCCGCTTCCTGCCCTTTGGGCTGCTGAAAAGAGGCCTTTGGTCTCGGTTGGTGGCACCAACCGGGACTAAAGGTGGCATTGGTCCCGGTTGGTGCCACGAACCGGGACCAATGCTTCGTCTATATAACTAGCACT
>NC_041382.1:637150273-637212266 GCF_002162155.2 Triticum dicoccoides | reverse complement strand
ATACCCCCTCCCCGATAATATTATTTTCCCATGTACGTATGTCATGTTGATATAAACTCCCGATAACTTCAACACAAGGGGGGGGGGTCGATATATATACCCCCTCCCCGATAATATTATTTTCCCATGTATGTATGTCGTGTCGATATAAACTCCTGATAACTTCAACACATGGGGTGGGGTCGATATACCCCCTCCCAATAACTTCAACACGTGGGGGGGGGTCGATATACCCCCCCGATAACTTCAACACGAGGGGGGGGGTCGAACATGAGAGGAAGAAGAGGATAAAAAAAGAAGAGGAAGAATAAAAAAAAGAGGAGAAGAAAGAATAGAGGAGTTATACTCCTCTATTCTTTCTTCTCCTCTCTTTTTTGTTCTTCTTCCTCTTTTTCTTATCGGGAACGAGGGTCGTCCAGGGTCACCGAGCGGTAGAGGAAACCCTAAATAGCAAGTATCGTCGGTGTGAGATACATGTGGCCGTCGGTGTCGGACAGTACATCCACGTCCCACAAGTGACGCGGGCGTCGACCCGCATCACTTGTGGGACGTGGATGTAGTGTCCGACACCGATGGCCACATGTATCTCACACCCACGATACTTGCTATTTAGGGTTTCCTCTACCGCTCGGTGACCCTCGACGACCCTCGTTCCCGATAAAAAAAAGAGGAAGAATAAGAAAAAAAAGAGGAGAAGAAAGAATAGGGGAGTAAGAACTCCTCTATTCTTTCTTCTCCTCTTTTTTTTCTTCTTCCTCTTCTTTTTTTATCCTTGAAGCGTTGTCGAGGCCACCCCAAACCCTAGAGAAGCAGCGTCGAGGCCACCCCAAACCCTAGAGAAGCAGCGTCGAGGCCACCCCAAACCCTAGAGAAGCAGCGTCGAGGCCACTAATTAATATTAGTTCTACGTTTGCCACTAATATATCCATCTGTCATGTTTGAATAATAATTGCCATGTTGTAAATATTTGTAGAAACTATGGACACCGCCCGAGATGAAGTACAAGAAGAGTTGTTGGGGGACATAATCGCACAAGGAAGTGATGCCGTCTGCTCGTTGTTTCTCAACGACACCGATGGTCTGGAAGCAGCTGGCTATGATTATGATGGCTCCGGTGACCTAATGCCGGTGCAAGGAGACCGTGAGGACGGCTCCGGTGACACAATGTCGGTGCAAGAAGGAGACCGTGATGACGTCTCCGGTGACCGAACCGAGTCCGGCCAGGTATATATATTAGTTAAGCTTCTGCTGACTAGCTAATTGATGCATTCATTATTTTGGTATGTACACATATTAATTAAGTCTTTGTTCTTTTTTCTAGCCCTCCGGATCGAGCACAACTTTGGTAAAGAGACGAGGCCCGAAGAGAAAGTTGAGCTCGGATGAAAAGTTTGAGATCATAGCAATCACGCCCGACGGCCAACCGATTGAACCCCTCCGGACAAAGAGCACATTTGTTGCTCAGTGCGGGGTTTTGGTTAGGGACAAGATCCCGATCAGCATCCAGCAATGGTTAAAGCCGGCTACAGAAGACCCTGAGGTGTCTTATGTCAATGATATGCAGAAAATGATCTTTGGACTAAGCTGAAGTCAAATTTCACCCTACCGCCAGAGGATGATCCAGAGAAGCTAGTTAAAGAGTAATTAATCAAGTATTTTTCTCTTAAGAGTATGGCAGAACTATTCAAGATGTGGAAGAAAGAGCTGAATAAGTTTGTCGAAAATAAAGAGACACCAGAATTCAAGGGCAGATATGAGAAGATTAGAGATCACTGGCCCGCATTTGTGGCCCACAAGACATCGGAAAAGAGTAAGAAGATGTCGGCAACAAACAAGCAAAATGCTGCGAGGAAGAAGCATCACCATCGCACGGGGTCAGGTGGCTACCTCGCAGCCCGGCCTAAGTGGGCCAAGATTGAGAATGATCTGGTTGATAAAGGGATCGAACCAGAAACAATTAACTGGCCATACCGTTGCCGGACTTGGTTCTTCAGGGCTGGCAGAACCTTGGACCTTGTATCAGGGAAGTGCATTTGGACGGACGAGCAAATGGAAATACCAGTCAAGAGGCTTAAGCACTATATCGAAGCAGCGCAGCAAGGGACGTTCGTTCCAGACATAGAGAACGACGAGCTCACAATGGCCCTCGGGAATCCTGAGCACCTTGGACGGACACGAGGCACGCCAAACTCCATTCCGTGGAAGGATGGGTTTCCGGACGCAGGCGGTTACAAATGCCACGAGAGGAGGAAGAAAGTGGAGCAGACCCAATTGCAGGCGCTGCACGCTAGGGTACAAGCGATAGAGGAACGAGAAGCAAATCACAGCAAACGAACTGCCGAAGCTTCCCCCGAAGCTAACCCGCCATCTCAGCAGAGAACCAGCGTGGCTTCCACCGAGCTGCTTCAGCCGGAGCATGTCTTGACGGCTCCTGCCAGCTATCCCGTGGATGCTATCACGGAGTCTCAAAATTGCCACCTTATGACGCAATGGATTAATATGAAGGTCAAGGCGGCTGTTGGCTCTGTTTTTCCTACTGAACCCAGCGCAACTTTTTACTGCCGGCCGATTCCAGAAGGATATGCTAGGGTGATGGTGGATGAAATAACGGAGGGATTTGAGGACCTCTAGCTTGACCACCCTACCGATGAAGGGGAGACTCGGCTGGGTTCTGCTCTGAAGACTCCATGCCTATGGCGGAAGGAGCTCATCAACCTTCCGAACTGGACGCCTCCGCCTCCTCCTCCTCCAGCGAGTCAGGGCACTCCGCCTCCTCCACCGCCTCCTCCTCCGGTGAGTGACGATCAGGGCACTCGGCCGGCTCCTTCTCTGGCGCGTGCCGGCACTCCGCCTGTGTCGGCGCGCCCGAGCAGCCAGCCTCCTCCTTCTCCGCCTCGTCAGCAAGGGCGGAAGAGACCTGCCGCTGCTCCGGCTGCTCCGGCGCGTCATAGTCCTTCTCCTCCGCCTCGTAAGCAAGTAAAGAAGACAACCGCTCCGTCTGCTCTGCCGGCGTCTAGCAGTACAGCCAGAGGCGGGAGGACATACAGATTCGGTCCTTCGCTGAAGACTCCAGAGAAGTTACCATACGAGAGGACCCCAGAGGAGAATGTCTAGATCGCGCGAGAAGAAGTGAGGAACTTCTTTGAAGGGGTGAAAGCAAAGAAACATCCACCTCCGGAGGAGAAGGTAGATCCGGTGAAAGCGAAGCGCACTCTGGTTGCCCTGACAAAACCACCCAAGTCTCCGCCGAAAGGAAACTATGAGCGCATTATTGGAAAGGAATTTGCCGAAGCGGAGCGGTCGGGAAGTACTGTCAGTGATCAAAGGCTAAAAGAACGACGAGCTGGGAAACAAATTGCCCAGCTCGGCGAACAAGCGAAGCAATCATGCCCCCCGCTCAAGGTGCCTAGTGACATCGTCGCTAATGATCCGAGGATGGTGCCCGGTTATAGCAATCTTGGAGATTACCTGCCCGACGATGTGCATTATGATTTCATGGAGGTGCAGATACAAAGATACGAGTACGGGAAGCCTATCGTCAAAGATGAAAGATCTCTATCAACGATGATGCAAAGATTGCATGATTGGTACTTGAAAATCTGCAGAGAGTCTGGGGGGAGGAGTACTTTGTATGTGAGAGTTAAAAGGAGCATGACCTCATTGGAATTGACATGTTGCCTATTCCATTTGAGGAGTTCTTTCAGTTTTTCAATCAATTGTCCCTCGATAAAGCAACAGTCACCTGCTACTGTCTGTAAGTAGTACTACTTCTGTCATTAAGTCTCTCTATATAGCTCAGCTCTTTCATTGCATGTATTTATAATTATCATCACTATATTATGCAGATTGAAGATTGTTGAATTGAAGAAAAGACAAATCAGTGATATTGGGTTCATTAACACAAATATCATAGATGCAACTCAGGTTAAATTTCATGTCGCAGATACCGAGGCCAACTTGCTACGATCGTTGGTAATAAATGAAAACAAAGATATAATACTCTTTCCTTACAACTTCAAGTGAGTGTTACTGTCTTGTGCGTATTTGGTTTCCCTTATATATTAGTCAAGGTTATAGTAATGTAATTGATGAGTTATGCATGCGTGTGCAGTTTCCACTATATTCTCCTAGAGATTAAGCTTGAGCAGGGACAAGTAACCGTCTTAGACTCAAGACGAAAAGATCCCCAAGACTATGCGGACATGACTCAAATGCTCGAGAAGTAAGTTAAATCGATCATTATCCACCATATCAGCAACTTTGTTCATTTCCTGATATATCAAGTAATTGTTTTCTTTGTCTGGCAGGGTTTGGAAAAAATTCACCAAAAAAGCTCCGGGACTCCCGAAGAAGCTGCAATTTAGACACCCGAAAGTAAGTACTATAGTAGCATGTTCTGCGCATCTCCTATTAATTCAAGCGCTAGTTTCATCAATACCATTTGGCATTCTTGCTTATCAGTTTGATTGACCTCTATTTCTTGTAAAGTGGTTGTGGCAGGAACAAGGGAATGATTTCTGTGGATACTACATTTGCGAGTCCATCCGCCACACGACCTGTGAGCGGGGCTACTCTGACGAACAATATGAAGTGCGTAAATAACAACATTCACAATTTTATTTTATTACCATCATTTGTGTTGAGTTTCATTCATTCATATATATATGTATTGACCCCCTTCTTCAAATTAGATGTTTCGGAAGCGGGATGAACTCCTAGCACTAGCTTGCATGCGAGCAATTCAAGAGGAATTAGTGGCATTCTTTCTTGACCACGTGATCGCTGAAGACGGAGAATACTATGTGGACCATGAGTCTGTATGTTAGGAGATTATATTTCTAAGAGATAATTATTGTATATATGTAGCCGGTAGTGTCGGATAGATATACGAGAACTTGTTGTCCGACCAATCTCTCGGAGAAGGAGAGGTGGTCGATATCACTTCTCTCTGTATGCATATATGTTCATGATGATCTTATGTTTCCTTCGTTTGCTTACTAGCTAGCTAGCGTGTCTAGTCCTCTCTATACGTATGTATAGTACGTAGCGTCGACCAAGCACGGACATAAGAGAGGACACTTCTCTCTATTAATTATAGCTAGCTAACACAATATATGAAACACCTAAATTAACCCCCCAAAACCCCCAACCCCCCCTTTCAAAACAAAAAACAAAAACCCTAGCCACAGAAATGCTGACGCGTGGATGCCTATTGGTCCCGGTTGGTGCCACCAACCGGGACCAAAGGCCCTCCTGCCTGGGCTCCGCGCACAGGCCACGTGGAGGCCCACCTGTCCCGGTTCTGGATTGAACCGGGACTAAAGGGACAGGGCATTAGTACCGACCCTTTAGTCCCGGTTCAGGAACCGGGACAAAAGGCCCTTACGAACCGGGACAACATGCCCTTTTTCTACTAGTGGCTCTCCAGTAGGAAGCCTTGTCGCGCGAGCATCCTCGTCATGGCCATCGGAGTTGGTGGCGTCTGGAGTCGTGTAGGTCGTGCTCTAAGTAAGCATAGCCTTCTTCAGGTTTGCTTCTGCTTATTTATTTGTTAATAATGGATGGAACATGGTTTTTTGAATTTTTGCCACCACTTACTTTGCACTTTGATAATTTTTCACTCTTTACATCGTAATTGATCTGTAGTCATTCTTTACTTTGTACTTTGATCTTTTGCCCTGGGTCCCATATAAAATGACCAGAATATCCCTGCCCTATAGATTGACCATGTGCACCCTCTCACCGGCAACAACACCAGGAGACGGTAGCGGCCCCGGCGCCCGCCATCCCCGGCCAAGCCCCCCTCCCTCCGTTGATCTGCGCCATGGCCGCTGGCTCACAACCGCGAGTCATGACCATGCAGGTGCTAGGCAGACACCAGAACACGCACCAACTGGGGCACGTTGGCGCGGTGCTCCAGCACTGAAACGCATAGACGGGGAACCTACACGAGCTTCACGCCATGTCAGACGGGCTAGTAGAGAAGGACTCGACAATGGTTGCGGTGCCAGTCGACGTGGGGTAGAAGGTGCTGATGTCGACCACGATTGTCGGACTAGATGATGTGGTTGGGGAAGATGACGATGACGCTGGCGTTGAGCTGGTGCTGGACGAAGACAAATGGGGTGGAAGGGTGACACGGCTCGGGTGAGCGAGCGGCAGTGGCGCTGAGGAAGAAGAGCTGCGGCGGCGGCTAGGTTAGGAGCGCGACAGTGGTGCTCGAAGTAGGCGAGGAAGAACCCGACAGCATGACGAAGACCGGCTTGGACTGTGGCGTTCCGGCACCTAGGGATGCGGCATGACGCATACCACGTAGAAGTTGATGCGTCGGGACGGCAGAGTGGACCGCGTGATGATGCGGATTGGACTACGTCGGTATTTCCCCAAAGAGAAAGGGATGATGCGGCACAACTACGGTAGGTATTTCCCTCAGTGATAAGACCAAGGTTATCGAACCAGTAGGAGAACCACGCAACACCACGTAAACAACTCCTGCACACAAAGAACAAATACTTGCAACCCGACGCAAGAGAGGGGTTGACAATCCCTCACGGGTAAAAAGACAGGTAAAATTGTAGTAGATTGAATAAATAGATCTCGTGGGAACGCGAGATAAAATAAATAAATAAATTTGCAGCAAGGTGCTTTTGTATTTTTGGATTAATAGATCTAAAAATAAAACCAAATAAAAATAGATCGCGAAGTCAAATATGATAAAGAAGAGACCAGGGGACCGTAGATTTCACTAGTGGCTTCTCTCGAGAAAAATAGCATACGGTGGGTAAACAAATTACTGTTGGGCAATTGATAGAACTTCAAATAATCATGACGATATCCAGGAAATGATCATTACATAGGCATCACATCCAAGATTAGTAGACCGACTCCTGCCTGCATCTACTACTATTACTCCACAGATCGACAGTTATATGAAGGAAATATGCCCTAGAGGCAATAATAAAGTTGTTATTTATATTTCCTTATACCATGATAAATGTTTATTATTCATGCTTGTCACAGCCCTAGAATTTGTTTTCAGATAGTTTCATAAGCATCCATGCCTCACGTCTAAATTTATTTGAAAATTGAAATGGGGATTGACCAAACCCTAGCACCAAATGAAACTCAGATAGGTTCAAGTAAAATATTTTTCAATGAACCTAAAATGCCCTTCTAAAATGTTCATCATCTTTGCCTTGGTCTAGGACCTCTGACAAAAATGGTGCATAATTTTCTAGGACAACATAAGGTCACTGGATTAAATCATACTCTATTTGCATTTGGGCATTTAAATACTATACAATATTTTAAATGTCCAAATAATCATAAACTAAAATGTTTACTGTTGAATATATTCCAAACAGTGGGCATGAGAAGTTTCATGATTTTTTAGTTAGTTTTAGTATTTTTAGTAAAGCTCTAAAGTTGCAGAAAATTAGAAAAACAGAAAATAAAAGAGAGAGAGAGAGACTCACTAGTCTTACCTCACAGCCCACTTGCCGGCCCAACACTGTGCTGGCCCAGTGCCAGTCGTCTTCTTCTTTTGCCAGAAGGATGACGGCGTGGCGCGCGCACAGGAGGTGAAGCCACCTCCTGCTTCCACCTCCTGCTCCTTTCCCCGTCCTCGATCGAGCGCTTGGAGATGCCCATGCTCCCCTGGTTCCTCCCCACCTCTCCGCGCTCACTTTTCCCCTCCTCTGCTCTCTCCCTCGCACGCAACTGAGCGACCCCGTTGCCGCTGCTCACTGTTGCCGCGCCCTGAGCCACCGCATAGCCTCCCCGACGAATCCCTCATCTCTGCCACGTCGTCCTGAAGCTCCACGCCTACTCACGCAAGCCAGGGAGCCCCGCAACATCGCCGATGTCGTCGTGTTCATCATCGGGTGCCGGAGATCGTCATCGCCGATTCGTCATCCACAACGCATCCCTGAGCTCTCTGGTGACGCCTTAGGATCCGCTGTGAGCCAGTGCGTTGATCCCCCCTCTCCCTAGCTCGTTTCCTTCCTCTAACGCTGATGCCCGTCGGAGCCGAGAGCTCTTCGCCGCCGTTCATGTCGCCGCCATGGCCACTGTCACCTAGGGCCGCAACCAGCACACCACCGTGCTCAGTGCAACGCCAGGACCCCAAAACCGTCACTTGTTGCTCCTGCCGTGCACCGTAGCACCGAAACCGCCAACTCCCGAACTCTGGCCGCCGCCCCGAGCTCGTTTTCGATGAGCTCCGCCCTCCCTAGCTGCTACTGCGCTGGATGCAGGTGAGCTCCAGCTCCCCGTGGGTGCCCTCCGCCGCTCGTTTGGGCGTCGGGAGAGCAAACCCGAGCCCTCCGCCGCGCCTGTTGCCACCGGGGACGAGCCGCCGACGTGTTAGGCCCTATTGACCAGGGGTTTGACCTCCCCTGGGTCGCTGACAAGTCGGCCCTAGACCTAGCTAATCCTAGTTTAGTTTTTAATTAAGTTTAATTAACTCCATTGACATTTTTTAGTTAGTAGTAGTTTAACACTAATTAACTTAGATTAGTTAGTTTTAGTCACTGACCAATGGGCCCCATTGGTCAGGTTTGACCTGGACTGGCCTGTTGACCCTGCTGACGTCACACCAATGCAATGCTGATGCAGTAATTGATTTTTTGGATTTAAAATAATCCAAGAAATTCAAAAAATGACTTAAACTTCAAAAAATCATAGAAATTCAACCATAGCTCAGAATGAAATATTTTATATATGGAAAATGATCAGAAAAATATGAAGAATCTGTTTATGCTATATTCATGCATATTTGAGCAAGTTAACATCACTTTTTAGGACAAACTAAGTGAATGGCATTTGAATATTAACTTATGGAGTTTGAATTTGAACCTAGGGTTCAAACCAACTTCATTTAATATGATTGCTAGTTGCATTAGCTCAATCAACAACATATTGCCATGTCACATTCATGCATCATATTGTTGCATTGCATTGATTGTGTTTCCTCTCTGTTGCCGGTAATTGTCCCCCTTCAGTAGATGTTGTTCCGGCGATGAGTTCGATGCCACTGATGAAGAGATATACTATCTTCGGAAGTGCCAGGAAAGCAAAAACCCCTTGTTCATTCTGATACAATCCCACTCTCTAGCTCCTGCTCTCTTTTATTGCATTAGGAAAACAACGATGCATCTGTTACTTACTGCGGTAGTTGAACCCCTTTCCTCTGCATGACCTGTCATTGCCACAGTAAATAGATGAAACCCACTAGCATGAGTAGGAGTTGTTTGAGCCCTGATGTGCCTACTCATTCATGCTTGTTTGTCATGCTTGCTATTGCTTAGAGTTGTGTCAGGTCTGATTCTGCGGGGATGAATTGGAAAATTGTGAACATGTCCTACTGTGTGTGAGCTAAGTGTATGAACACGATTTGGTAAAGGTAGCGGTGAGAGGCCATGTAGGAGTACATGGTGGGTTGTCTCATTGAAACCGTCCTTAGAAACCGAGTTCTGTGTTTGTGATCCATGAACAGCTACTACCACGCGTTGGGCCCGAAACTAATGGACCCTCTCGACTTATTAACCGCCTTGATCTCTGTCCAGGAGTTGCAACTAGTTTCTGGTGTTTGTAGGATATGTGTTGGAGGTCGTGCGTAGCAATGACCCTAGGGGTGGGCTATGATGCGGTAGATACACCGTGGTACGGTGTACCGGGCGCCCGTTTGGTGTCTCGGCAACCCTGCACACATCGTTTGGGGCTGTGAGCGAAACCCCGGCCGGATCTCCTCGCGGATGGAAACCGAATAGGCGATGAACCTGGACTAGAGACTTGTGTGGTTAGTCAGGTCATGGCCGACTCCCTCGCCAGGCTTCCACTTGAAGTTTGCCGAGATACACGGCGTGTACATGGTGGTAAGTGGCGAGAGCGTGTGTGAAGAAGTACACCCTTGCAGGGTTATAAATGATCTATTCGAATAGCCGCGCCCGCGGTAAAGGACCTCTGGGTTGCCTATACAGTTCATAGACAAGTGAAAGTGGATACTCAAGATAAGCATGAGTGCTATGGATGGCGTTCTCGTAGGGAGACGGGAGCAGATCCATAGTGGTGTATTGATATGGTGAATATGTGGACTCGTGTGCGCCACCGCAAAAGAGTTACTTGCAGTCGTAGCTCAGGATAGCCACCGAGTCAAAGCTGGCTTGCTGCAGTTAAACCCCACCACCCCTTTGTTGATAATGATGCATATGTAGTTAGTTCTGATGTATGTCTTGCTGGGTACATTTGTACTCACGTTTGCTTAATTTATGTTTTTGCAGAGAGACTACAGTCTCGCTAGTAGTTCCGCATGGACTTCGATGTTTAGCTTGTTACCTCAGCTACGATCTTGTGCCCTCGGCGTGATCTTGTAGATAGTCAGGCTTCTCAGCCCTTTTCATTTGTAGTTGTCTGTACTCAGACAAGTTAAGCTTCCGCATGTGCTTTTGACTTGTATGCTCTAAATGTTGGGTCATGCGACCCATGTTTGTAATATCTCGCTCCTTGGAGCCTGTTGAATAAATACTTTGTGTCATAGAGTTATGTTGTGATGCCATGTTTTATTTGCACATATCGAGCATATTGTGTGCATGATTTGAAATGCTTGGTATGTGTGGGATCCGACAACCTAGTTGTTTATCGATCCTTGGTAGCCTCTCTTACCGGGAAATGTCTCCTAGTGCTTCCAGTGAGCCATGGTAGCTTGCTACTGCTCCGGAACACTTAGGCTGGCTGGCATGTGTCCTTCTTCGTTCTTGTGTCTGTCCCTTCAGGGAAATGTCACGCGGTGTCTCCAGAGTCCTGTTAGCCTGCTACAGCCCAGATTCTCTGGAGTCCTGTTAGCCCAGCTGCTACAGCCCGGATTCACTCACTGATGACCGACACGTTCGTTGCTGGGTCATGTATGCCTATCCCTGTAAGTTAGTGCCACTTTGGGTTTACAATTAGTCATGTAGGCCCGGGTTCTTTGTCTTATGGATGCTAGCGACACTATCATATACGCGAGCCAAAAGGCGAAAACTATCCCAGGCCAGGTAAGGTGGCACCCGTGGGAATACCGTGCGTGAGGCCGCAAAGTGATATGATGTGTTGCATGCTAGATCGGTGTGACTTAGGATCGGGGTCCTGACAGCTTTGGTATCAGAGCCTGACTGCCTGTAGGATTACCAAGCCAAGCTGGTCGAAGTTGAGTCTAGAAATGCTTTAGTTATATGTAAGGGAATTAATTGTGGGAAGGGACGTAAGGCTATTTTTACTCCTTTACCTTATGCCCTTCTGATATGAGTCATCCTCTTCTTTCGTATGTGGGTTAAGGACTAGGATCTCATCTCTCTAGCAGGTTCACGTGTTACTAACCCGTAGAATCTTAGGATTGTTGGTTTCAAGCCCCAGTTCAGTTTCTACTACTTTTGGTATGTTGTGAGTTGAACCAGAACCTTGATATGATGTTGTTAAGTGACTATGCAATCCTTGTGAATGTCTCAAATCTTTTCTGAGCATTTACAACCGCTATGCTGTCCGAGTCATCCAGGTTCTAAATAGTCTGATGCATTTGCAAATCCCTTCCTCCTGTTCCTGATGTCCTTTTGGGCCAGATTAAGCACACTAAACGGTCTGTTGAGATACTCTACTGCCTCAACATATAAGATGGAGCTAGTATTATGACCGTAGGTGAGGGAGTCCTGGATTAGGGGGTCTCCGGATAGCCAGACTATATCCATTGGCTGGACTGTTAGACTATGAAGATACAAGATTGAAGACTTCGTCTCGTGTCCGGATGGGACTCTACTTGGCGTGGAAGGCAAGCTAGGCAATACGGATATGGATATCTCCTCCTTTGTAACCGACCTTGTGTAACCCTAACCCTCTCCGGTGTCTATATAAACCGAAGGGTTTTAGTCCGTAGGACAACAATCACAACATACAATCATACCATATGCTAGCTTCTAGGGTTTAGCCTCTCTGATCTCGTGGTAGATCTACTCTTGTACTACCCATATCATCAATATCAATCAAGCAGGACGTAGGGTTTTACCTCCATCAAGAGGGCCCGAACCTGGATAAAACATCATGTCCCCTGCCTCCTATTACCATCCGGCCTAGACGCACAGTTCGGGACCCCCTACCCAAGATCCGCCGGTTTTGACACCAACTTTGGTGCTTTCATTGAGAGTTCCGCTGTGCCGCCGCCATCAGGAAGGATGTCTCGTCCCGTATTTAAAGACGGCACTGTTGCAGAGGGAGCTTTGGCTATCGGCCAAACTCTCCGGCTAGGTGGTTTTCTTATGACCGCCTGTTCGGCTGCTGCGCCGACGATGACTTCTCGGGTCATCGAAAGCAATCTTCACATCAACTCGGAACTCGCCGAGCAGTTAGATCCAATGGAGCTCTCTTCCCTGAATGAGCTATTGGATCGCATCGCCGCCCTCAGAGTTGCTACAGACTACGATTAGATTGGGCCTAAACCCGATCTGAGAGAGATCAACTCTCCACAGGTCACCCATCACGTTGCAGTGGTGGAGGAACAATGTGGCAACCCTTCATCTATCTTAAGGACTAGCTATGTCCGGATTCCCGATCCCTCCAAGCCGGATATCCGCGGAGGGGAGGACGTCACTCAAGGCCTGAACCTAGAATCAGGCAGCGGGCTAGATTTATCGAAAAACATCCAAGAATCCAGACTTCCGAGTTCGGAAACTCCTTGGCCCCTGAGTCTCAGATTGGGTGTGGATTCAGATTCAATCGTGGATGGCTTTCGACTCACCAAGGTACCCATGGACGGCGGCAGCGGATTAAACCTCATCTATGAGGAAACTCTTCAAAAGATGGAAATAGACTGGAGCCGCATTGAGCAAAGTAGCACAACCTTTAGAGGAATCATCTCTAGTCGGGAAGCACGCTGTGCTGGGAAAATCACACTAGATGTGGTATTCGGCACGCCGGATAATTACAGGTCCGAAGAAATTACATTCCAAGTGGCCCCGTTCAGCAGCGGATACCATGCTCTACTAGGGCGGGAGGCGTTTACAATCTTCCAAGCCATACCCCATTACGGGTACATGAAGCTCAAAATGCCTAGGCCCAATGGAATCATCACTCTTGCTAGTGATCCGGACATAGCACTCCGCGCCGAAAATAAGACAGCCGCACTGGCCCTTGAGGCATTATCCGAAGCCCTAGCGGCCGAGGAACTAATTGCATTGCGCTCCACGGTGAACAGGGACGACGTGATACTCGATAAAAGATCCAAGTCCACCTCCTTTAAACCGGTAGACGAAATAGTCAAATTCCAAGTCCATCCAACGGACCCTACAAAAATAGCTTCCATTGGGGCACAATTAAACCCTGATGTCGACGCCGCACTGCGAGAGTTCCTACGCGAGAAATGGGATATTTTTGCTTGGCACCCTTCAGACATGCAAGGAATCCCACGCAGGCTGGCTGAGCACAGCCTAAATATCCTAAAAGGATTCAAGCCAGTCAAGCAGGCTCTTCGACATTTCCCCGAACCTAAGAGACAAGCCATGGGAGAGGAACTAGCCAAGCTATTGGAGGCCGGATTCATCAGAGACATAAAACATCCGGACTAGCTAGCAAACCTGGTGATGGTACCAAAGAAGGACAAATCCTGGCGCTTGTGCGTCGATTTTAAGGACCTTAACAAGGCCTGCCCAAAGGATCCCTTCCCCCTCCCCCGCATCGATCAAATCATCGATGCTACCGCAGGACACGATTCATTGTGTTTCCTCGACGCATACTCCGGCTACCATCAAATTAAAATGGCAGAGCCAGACCAAGCCGCAACGGCATTCATCACACCATACGGCCCATTCTGCTTCAACACAATGCCCTTCGGGCTCAAAAACGCCGGCGCAACATATCAGCGCATGATTCAGACATGTCTGGCAAACTAGATCGGCAAAACAGTGGAGGCATACATAGATGACGTGGTCATTAAAACCAAGCATGTCGAAACTCTAGTAGATGACTTGAGGCTCACATTCGACAACCTCCGAACATATGACATCAAGCTCAATCCGGAAAAATGCGTTTTCGGCGTACCAGCCGGAAAGCTCCTGGGGTTCATTGTCTCCAATAGAGGTATTGAAGCTAATCTGGCCAAAATCCGAGTGTTGTCACAGTTGGCTACCCCAACAGACCTCAAACAAATACAAAATTTGACTGGATGCATGGCGGCTCTAAGTCGCTTTATCTCCCGCTTGGGAGAAAAGGCATTACCCCTTTATCGCCTCCTCCGGCGCACCGAACACTTCGAGTGGACGGATGCCGCCACGGCCGGACTCAATGAAATAAAAGCCATATTGGCAACAAACCCAGTCCTGGCCGCGCCAAACATTGGCGAACCAATGCTACTATACATTGCGGTAACTCATTAAGTAGTAAGCGCAGTGCTCGTCGTCGAGCGAGAAGTGGACGGACACAAATTACCCCTTCAAAAGACAGTTTACTATGTGTCCATTGTCCTTACTCCATGTAAATCACGGTACCCGCATTATCAAAAGATAGCGTACGCGGTATTTATGGCATCCCGGAAGCTGCGACACTACTTTCAAGAGTGTTCGATAACGGTAGCCTCGGAAGTACCACTTAACGATATTATAAACAACCACGACGCGACGGGCCGGATTGCCAAATGGGCCATTGAGCTCCTCCCGTTCGACATAACTTAGAAGCCACAGCGAGCTATTAAGTCGCAAGTTTTGGCTGACTTCGTCGCTGAGTGGACGGAAGCCGAACTCCCTAAAGAGTACGACACATATTCAAACTGGATCATGCACTTCGACGGCTCCAAAATGTTGGCTGGTCTAGGGGCTGGCGTCGTTTTGACGTCCCCAACAGGATATACCGTTCAGTACGTACTACAGATAATGTATACGGACTCCAACAACACAGCCGAATATGAGGCCCTTCTACATGGTCTCCGGAGGGCAGTATCCATGGGCATTCAACGCCTAGAGGTGCGCGGGGATTTGAACCTCGCGATATCCCAAATAAATGGGGACTTTGATGCCAAGGATCCGAAAATGGTAGCTTATCGCAATGCTGTCTTAAAAATGTCAGCTCGGTTCGAGGGGCTCGAATTTCACCATGTGGCTCGGGAAAACAATCAGGCGGCGGATATCCTCGCCCGCATCGGCGCAAAACGCGACGCGGTCCCTCCCAACATATTTCTGGAACGGCTCTTCAAACCATCCGTAGCATGGGAAGGGAACACCGGTAACAACAGTCCGGACCCGGCCAAATACCCGATACCGAACTCTCTGACACAATCGGAGGCTCTGCCACCGAAATAACACATTCAGCCCACGAAATAATGGCCATTATTGCCCCGTGGACAGAACCATTCCTGGCCTACCTAACTAGACAGGAACTTCCGGAGGACCAAAATGAGGCACGCTGCATAGTGCAGCGATCCAAGGCCTACAGGGTCCATGAGGGAGAATTGTACAAAAAAAGCGCTACCGGAGTCCTTCAAAGGTGCATCTCCGAAGAGGAAGGGCGGAACCTTTTGGCAGAAATTCACGCCGGACTCGGCGGTCATCACGCCGCAGCCCGAGCTCTTGTAAGCAAGGCCTTCCGTATAGGATTCTATTGGCCAACGGCCTGGGCAGATGCACAGGACTTGGTCCAACGTTGCGCCGGTTGCCAGCTCTTTGCAAATCAAAGCCACATGCCACCCACCGCCCTCCAAACAATCCCCATTACATGGCCCTTTGCAGTCTGGGGGCTTGACATGGTTGGACCTCTTAAAGGGGGAACCCATAAGAAAAAATACTTATTGGTCATGGTGGATAAATTCACCAAATAGATAGAGGATAAACCGGTTAAAACAGCCAAATCCGGACCGGTGATAGATTTCATATCCGGGGTTGTACACCGTTACGGCGTCACCCACAGCATCATCACTGATAACGGCACGAACTTCACGGCCGACGAGGTAAAACTCTGGTGCAGCAAAATGGGCATCAAGCTCGATTATGCTTCAGTCTATCACCCACAAACCAACGGTCAAGTCGAACAAGCAAATGGTCTTATAATGAGCGGCATTAAACCCAGATTAGTGCGCTCCTTAACGGAGTCTGACATGCACTGGGTAGAGGAGCTCGACTCCGTACTCTGGGGGCTGCGGACCACGCCGAATCGTAGTACCGGATATACACCGTTTTTTATGGTGTACGGCGCAGAGGCAGTCCTGCCCTGTGACATAATTCATGACTCACCTCGAGTGCGCATGTACGAAGAAAGAGAAGCCGAGCTCGATCGGCAGGACAGTCTGGACACCTTGGAGGAAGAGCGCGACGTAGCCAAAGCCCGTTCCGCATTTTACCAGCAACAGGCTCGTAGATACCAAAGCAGAGAAGTACGGGCCAAAACTTATAACGTTGGCGAACTAGTTCCACGACTGCCGGATAAGAAAAAGAATAAGCTCGAGCCCAAATGGGAAGGTCCCTTCATTATCGACCAAGTTCTGACCGGTGGAGCGTACCGATTGCGGGATGCATCAACTAGTCGACTCGAGCCGAACCCATGGAACGCAGCCAGGCTTCGAAGATTCTACGCCTAGCACCGGACTCTATGTTAGTCCCCTCCCTTTGTCCATTTTCTGCATATGCATCATCTGTCTTGTTTCCCTTTCTTTCTTTTATTTCTCTAGGCCTTCAAGGGTCACCTTGTGCCTGACTCATACATTACAGATGCGCTAGCCGCACTCTTCATACCTGGGGGCTTCTTTCACAAAAGCTTAAATTATTTACCTGGGCCTCACGACCAACACATGTGTTATACTTCCGCATGTACCTTTTTTCACCATTATATGCATCGATATGACTTAAGTTTTGGCCAAGCTGGGTTGCCTAGCTCTTGTATTTATGCCCTACGTTCCCGTTAATTCGGCTAGGGCATAAGGGGAGCACCTCTGCGATTGTTACCGCTGGGTCAACCGAACGTGTACCTCAGACTGGGTGAAGCCGAAAGCTAGCGTTCTTAAGGGAATATTCGGTCGGTGAACAAAAGATGACATTTATTTATTATCCATATCTGCCCCCAGATGCTTTTTCTGCGCTTCTTGTCGCAGTCCGGACATGCACTTTAGGGCATGCTTACCCAGGGAAAGGAACCCTTAATGGAACTATTCTCCCTGGAAGATGTTTCTTACTACCCATGTAATATAACATAACTAGTTGGGCACTTGTCTGACAAAGCACTAATGACCCCTACGCCTGGTCTCCACGCATGCCCTGGTTCTTACATAACCGAGAGGGTATTCGGATACAGTCCGGACCGTCGGGTCCCGAGGTCGAAGTGAAAAGGTCCGCCACGACAAATGATCTACAATCCGGCTAGAAGGCATTATACATGTCACTTTAAAATTACATAGTCAATTTGACTGGTTGAATTCCTCTTCAATACCATCCAAAAGGTTGTCTAGTCTACAGTCCTATTGGGAATACTTTGCAGCCAATTCTACTTGACCATACACTAAGCTCACAGGGATCTCCTTCCCATCGAGCCCCACAGGTCTGACTTCGGCCATGTGGTTCGAGTCAGCCTTCGTGTACCGTGTCTTCACCATTGCCCAGGCTTCCCTGGCGCCCTGACGGTAGGCCGATAGCTTCCATAATCGGAAGCGCCGCTGCACTCCCTTTAGCTTTTCTGCAAGCTCTCCAAGGCCATCGGGTATGGAGACGGATGACCACAAGGCCTGGGCGACGCCTTGCATCACCTGCCAAACTCGTTCGTGCAGCTATGAGATCTCGGGAAGAAGGTCACCCATTGAACCGGGCATTTCCTCGGCAGGACGACCTGTTAGCATACCTACAGACATAACTCTGTCAGCCAGCTTCCTCGCTGAACTCTTTTTCAAAGTTTGTTCAAGCACTTACTAAATATGCCGCGTTGAAGCCGCCGATTTTCCTTAACAGAGTCCGACAGTTGGGCACGAACATCTTGTAGTTCCACGCCCAGCTTGGTGTTGGCATCTTGGAGATCATTTTTCTCCTGCCTCACCCTCGTAAGAACGTTCTCACCGGCCTTCAGCTAGCGTTGGAGCTGTTGCTTATCCGGATTTACTCCAGTGTCATCTGCAATTTTATCGTCAGATCTGCACACATGCCTCATTCTATATGATACTTATCATTTGAAGGATATGTTACCAGAGGGGGTCTCTTTGGGCTCCCCTGTCGCGGCCAGTGCGGCCTGAAGTTGGGCTTTGCACTCTTCCAGCTCCTAGGACAGTTGAGTATTCTTTTCTGTAAGAACCTGCATAACAAATGATCCTTAAATCAGTTATCCTAACCGTTTCAAGTCTCAAGGGCTACTGATATATATAATCACCAAATTTTCTCACCCGTATGTCTTTTACATACTGCTCTGTGGCTCTGGCTAGACCATTTCGAGCGGCACGGAGGTGCGCGTCTCCCGAGTTGAAGGCATCCAATGCCTCTTGGGAGAAACAAGCGTCACGAAGAACAGTCCGGCGACGCCTGTGGTTCATGGCACTTTCCACCTCGAAATGGGTGGAGGAAAGTTTATCCACATCCTCTGTCGGAGGAGCACCCGGCGCACGCCTCGTATTCGTTCCCGCCTCCGAATCCAGCCTTGGAGCCTGGCTTGTAGAGGCGCGATTGCTAGCCTCTCCAGGTATAGTCCAGCGAGCGCTCTTTTTCCTGAAAATAAGGCATGGGCGTTAATATGCCTCTGAGAATAATGTCTTGCAATAAAGACGGCACTCCATACCGCTGCGCCGGTGTCTCAATCTAGACTGCTGGTCTTTTCAGCCTGCCTGGCCTCGCGGCCCCTTGTTGGCCAGTCGTCGCAGGCTCGGCCTTCTGCCTTGAAGACCTCCCCTGCAAAACACGACTGTTATACGGCGATCAAAAACACGCAAGGACGGATCCCTTTTTGAAGTGCTGGGACTTCGGTCTCAGTCACCTGTGAGGCTGGAACTAGCCCAGGGTAATCGGCCGTAATGGCCACCAAGGCATTATCATTGCTCGATTGGTAAAACACCCCATCGATCAGCTCCACAGATATGCCCGGATCCTCTTGGGAGGCCGGGTCGAGGGACCGTTCGGGGTCCTCGGGTTGTGGAGGGGGGTTGTTTATCTCCCTTACAGCCTGGCGCAGTTCCTGCATAGAAATCGATAAACTGAGTACTTAACTGCGGAAATATGAAACGGATGGGCGAGAAAAAGTCTCCGCTTACCCAGCTCGGAGGATTGTACATAGAAAATCCGCCCTGCGGGTTGACACGAAGGAATTCCTCCTCTTCTCCCTTGTACAAAGTGGATAAGATCTTTATTAGATCAGCAACCGATCCCGGCCCTTTACGACCGTAGCGGGTGGCGTCATCCTCCCCGTTGAAGTCCCACATGGGGTGGCCTCTATACTGAAGCGGCTGCACCCCCCGCATGATACATATGGCCATGACCTCGATCATGGTCAATCCGGATCGAGCTAAAAAACTTATCCGGCTTATCAGGTAAAGAACGTTGTCGGATTTCGGGTTCCGGCGGACCCTTGAGGTTCGAACACTGGGGTGCGCACGGAGATTTCGCCTTCTACCTACCTGCACCCCTCCGCCTCGCTAAGATCTAAGCTATGGAAAGAACAGCACAAGAGACACAGGGTTTATACTGGTTCGGGCCACCGTTGTGGTGTAATACCCTACTCCAGTGTGTGGTGTGGTGGATTGACTCTTGGGCTGATGATGATGAGCAATACAAGGAAGAACAGCCTCGCGAGGGTCTGTTCTTGGCTGGGGGGATGAACTGCTAGGAGGAGTTCAGTCACCCTTCTCTCTCTCTCTCTCTCTTTGATTGCGATCCGATCTCGATGCTGGGTTGGCCGATTCTCCATCCTCCTACCCTGTGGGTGGCTAGTCCTATTTATAGGCAAAGGCCCTGGGCCTCTTCCCCAAATATTGAGCAGGAAGGGCACCAAAAATTGGCCATTTTGAAGGGGGACATCTGGTACACTTATCCTGACTAAAGTTGGTCCTCGCCTGCCAAAGGCTCTGGTGGTGACGATGGCTTGGGCTCCACAATGACTTCCTCCCTGCCGTTGGGCTGGTCTTGGTCTCGTTGCACCGAAACGGGTGCCTTTGCTTGATGCTCTCGCCCGCGCTTGCTCCCTTTGCACCAAAGAGGAAAGGAGGACACTGCGCGGGCTGACGCCCGCCTGGCACCCTTGGTCGTCATGGCTTGCGTCACGGGCACATCGTGAGGTACCCCGCCTTGATCTCTTCGCCTCCTTGCGAGCCAGCCTGATGAGGCCGTGCCTGAGGAAGCTCTGTGTTGTCCACCCCGCGAGGCTTGACCCCTCGCGAGGGTCTTAGATCTGTGTTGATGAAGATGGGCCGTGCTGGGCCCCTCCTCGAGCCACGCCGCAGGCCGCAGGCAGGCAAGTCTGGGGACCCCCGTTCCTAGAACACCGACAGTAGCCCCCGGGCCCAAGGCGCGCCCGGACTTGGCCGTGCAGGGAGGCGAAAGGGCAAGTGCGATGCGCCGCGGGCCCTAACAGCCTGCGGCCTTGGGCGCCGCGTGGCGGTTGATTGGACGTGGGCGTCTCCACTTCCCCACGGCGCCTCGGCAACTGCACGGATTGGACAAGTCCCTACATGCAAAGCGGGTCATGATTAGCTGTGATCGTGGGGGCCGATGGTTGGCCCTCGCCGGTTATAAGTACGGATCGGCGCGCGCCCCTCCAGTTCATTCCCCCTTGCTTCTCCTTCTTCATCATGGCCCCGTCGAGGAGGTTCTCGGCCGCAGAGAAGGGGAAGGCTCGCCAGGTTGAGCCTGCCTCCCCCCTGCCCAAGTGCGGCCAAGGGCGCCCTCGCAAACATCCTGTGGCCACCACGGCAGCTCCCCGCGGCCGTGGAGACGATTTCCAGCACGGTGACGGGCGGACTGCTGCGGCTGGGGGGCGCGCTTCGGTCGCGCATCCACCTAGGCCGCGCTTTCGCGCTGTAGAGGTGCTGCCGGAGTTCGTTGTGTGGTCGGCGGAGCCGACTAGCACCCGGCTTCAACTTCCTCGCTTCCTCCTCGGCGAGCTCCCGGCCGGCGCCCCGGGTGGCCTCTGGCTTCAGCCAGACGGCTGCTGCAGCCGGGCCTCATGGGCTTCACTGGAGGTCTCCGCAGCCGGGAGCCTGGCCTTGACCCGCGGTTGGCAGACGTTTGCCCGCGCGCGTGGCCTGAGCCGTCGGTTCACCCTGCACTTCAAGTTTGACGGCGATGCCACCCTCTACGTGAGGGTGCTGCCCTGAGGACGACGACCACGGCCGGGAACCCAGCCCCGGCGATGATGGAGAGGACAGCGCTCGCGTGATTGGCGGCGCTCAGGGTTCCCCAAGCTTCACCAGTTCTTCTTCAGGCGGCGACTCTTCTAGCGATGGCCGCGGTCGGCCTCCACGCCGTCGTACCTGCTTGGGAGGTGGTAGTGTGTCTGCCCGCCGTCGCGCTTCGGTGAAGCGTGAGAGGGAGTCTGCCTGAGCCCCGGAGGCAGCTCGAGCCTTCCCTGCAGGCCGGTGTGAGGCGAGCTGCGCCTGATTTGTTCTTTCTTTTCCTTTTTCCTGCGTAAAAAGACAGTAGTGTGGAGCCCCGCGGGGGCGTGTTTGGGTTATTGCTGTCAATCGTCGCTTTGCTTCCGTTATCGTGCCTTCCGGCTACATGCCCGCACGTGGATAGTTCCCGGCCCCAGCCGTGGGGGGGGGAGGGGGCGACTGACCCAGGCCCTGTGTTCGTGTCGCGGTGCCTGTGGGGCACGGACTGGAGGGGTGCTCCTGTAATGGACCCAGGTCGTGAAACCTTTGAACGATTAGGGCAGGAGCACTCGCGAGGGCGCTCGGCTGCCCCCCTCGCGAGGCCTTGCATAAGAGAAATCGAGGCAGGAGAGTGAAAAAGTCGAAGAACCAAGAGCCAAAGACGGCAACAGCTTCAATAAAACTTCGAATGAGAATGAACAAGCCAACTGCGGAAAGCAAATGAAAAAGCCGCGTCCGGCACCTAATCTAGTCTTCGACGTCTTCTCACCAGCGCGGAGCTAAGTGCTGCCACTGGGCGTGGGAGGGAGCCCCAGGGCCTGAGGCCGGCGCTCCTGAGACTCCAGGGCGTGTACAGCCCCAACTCATTATTACGTGAGAGTGTCACGGGCGGCAAGCTTCACAGGCGTTGGCCTTCTTCACAGGCTCCGGGCCTTTCTTGGGGGAAGCAGGCTTCACGGGCGTTTGCCCTCTTCACAGGCTCCAGGCCCTTTCCAAAACACGACAGCTTCACAGGCATTCGCCTTCTTCACAGGCTCTGGGCCTTTTTCAAAACGCGATAGCTTCACAGGCATTCGCCTTCTTCACAGGCTCTGGGCCTTTTCCAAAACGCGACAGCTTCACAGGCATTCGCCTTCTTCATAGGCTCTGGGCCTTTTCCAAAACGCGACAGCTTCACAGGCATTCACCTTCTTCACAGGCTCTGGGCCTTTTCCAAAACGCGACAGCTTCACAGGCATTCGCCTTCTTCACAGGCTCTGGGCCTCTTTAGGGGTAGAACCTCTGGAGGTGCTGGATGTTCCATGCGTTCTAGATCGGCACCCCCTACTGAGTCTCCAAGCGCGCGGAGCCGGGCCTGGAAACATGAACAACCTTGAACGGGCCCTCCCACATGGGAGAGAGCTTGTGCAGTCCCTCCCTGGAGAGAACCCGCCTGAGCACGAGGTCTCCTACCTCGAGAGTTCTGGGGCGGATGTTGCGGCAGTGATATCGTCGCAGTGCTTGTTGGTACCTCGCCGCTCGCAGCGCGGCTTCTCGGCGACGTTCCTCCCCCAGCACGAGGTCCATCCCCCATATGGCGTCCTGCTGCGCCTCATCGAATGCCAGGACCCGTGCGGAGCAACGTCTGACCTCGTGAGGGAGGACCGCTTCGGCTCCATAGACCAGGAAGAACGGGGTCTCTCTAGTCGGCTTGGTCGCGGTTGTTCGGAGGGACCACAACACAGACTGAAGCTCGTCGTACCAACCTCTGCCGCAAGCCTCCAGCTTCTTCTTGAACATCCTGGTCTTGAGGCCCCTCAGGACCTCTGCGTTGGCTCGCTCGGCCTGGCCGTTGCTTCGGGGGTGCACCACCGAAGCGTAGCATATCTGCGTTCCAAGGTTAGCACAGTATGTTTTGAAGAGGTTACTGGTGAACCGCGAACCGTTGTCTGTGATGATGCGGTTCGGCACCCCGAACCGGCTCACGATGCCCCTGATGAACTTGACCACGGAACCCGCGGGGATGGTGCGGACGGCCTCTACTTCAGCCCACTTGGTGAGCTTGTCCACAGCGACGTAGAGGTAGCGGTAGCCCCCTGGCGCCCGAGGAAACGGGCCCAGGATGTCCAGCCCCCAGACTGCGAATGGCCATGAAAGGGGTATAGTCTGCAGGCCTCCTGCCGGCTGATGGATCTGCTTGGCGTGGAACTGGCAGGCCTCACAAGCTTTCGCCAGTTCGACGGCGTCATTGAGTGCGGTGGGCCAATAAAACCCACTGCCGAACGCCTTGCCGACAAGGGTCCATGATGATGAATGATGTCCACAGTCTCCGTCGTGTATATCTTCCAGCAGTTCCTTTCCTTGCTCCTTGGAGATGCAGCGCAGGGATACATCGTTTGGTCGCTTCCGGTAGAGCTCTCCATCCTTGATGCAGTATGCCGTGGCCTGCCGTGCCACACGCTCCGCTTCCTCCTCCTTCTCCGGCAGGGTCCCTTGTGTTAAGTAACTCCGGAGCTCCATGATCCAGCATCCCTCTTGAGGTTCCATCATCAGGAGCAGGCGTGCTCCTGAGGCCAGGCCACAGGCCGGGGCTCCCGAGGCAGGTGGCTGGGGGAGCTCCTCACGAGGCTGAGCCGTGTTTGACAATGACGGCAGGGCTGAGGGCTTGAAGAGCCACTCCTCGAAGACGCCAGGCTCCTGAGGTAACCGCCTGGACGCCCATTTGGCGATGTCGTCGGCCTCCTGATTGGTGCCACGGGGCACATGCTGCAACTCCAACCCCCAGAACTGCTTCTCCATCCCGCGGACCTCCGTAAGGTAGGCTTCCATGTGCTCATCTTTCGGCTCGTACACCTTGTTGGAGAAATTGACAAGGAGCTGCGAATCGCCCTTGATGGTGAGGCGTTTCACCCCTAGGGCAGCTGCGGCCTTCAAGCCCGCTATTAATCCTTCATACTCCGCTATGTTGTTGGAGACCTTTTCACCTTGCTGGAAACAGAGCTGTACAGCGTAGTAGAGCTTGTCCTGAGTGGGCGATATAAGTACCGCCCCAGCCCCAGCGCCATGGCTGGAGAACGCCCCATCGAAGTACATGACCAGCCTTCTGGCACCTCGCTTCCCGGGGAGAGGGACCGATCCTCGTCGGCCTTGAGGCCTGGTGCCTCTATCCATTCTGCCACAAAATCCGCTAATGCTGCTCCCTTGATGACTCTGGTCGTGCTGAATTCGAGCTGAAACACTTGCAGTTCTATGTTCCACTCAGCGACCCTTCCAGCTGAGTTAGGGCTCCTGAGCACTCTCTCCAGGGGGTATGACGAGACGACCTTGATGGGGTGACCCTGAAAATAGTGCCGCAGCTTGCGCGAGGCCACCAATAGCGCGAGGAGGAGCTTCTGAGGCATGGGGTACCGTGCCCTCACGTCCCGCAACACCGTGCTGGTGAAGTACACTGGGTGCTCAACGAGGTTGGGTGCATCAGTGCTGGTGGCGCCCTCCGGAGACCATGGCGTCTCCTGAGGCGATGAGGCCTCCTGAGGCTGGCCATCTGGGAGAGGGGCCTCCTCCGCCTTCGGTGCACTCCTCTGCGGCGGCCGATCCTCCTCAGCTGTGGTGGCGGTTTCTGTGGGCCTTCCTTGTTCCTGTTTTGCCTTGTCCCGGAATGCTGCTGTGGTTTTGATTCGACGCTCCTCCCTAACCGCCACCAGGGCTGCGCTGGCGGAGTAGGGAGTGGCGGCGAGGTAAAGCACCAGGGGCTCTTGAGGGCGCGGAGCCACCATGACCGGAGGGCTGGTCAGGTATCTCTTGAGATCCTGGAACACCTTGTCGGCCTCTTCAGTCCATTCAAAGGGCCCCTTTTTCTTCATTAGATGGAAGAAGGGCAGCGCTCGCTCCCCCAACTTGGAGATGAAGCGCCCTAGCGCGGTCATGCGCCCAGTGAGTTTCTGCATTTCTCTAAGGGTCTTTGGCGGGCTCATGTCCTCGACCACCTTGACCTTTTCCGGGTTAGCCTCGATGCCTCGGTGGGACACGAGGAAACCCAAGAGCTTGCCCGAGGGGACTCCGAACACACACTTCTCTGGGTTGAGCCGCAGGTTCACTGCGTTGAGGCTCGCGAAGGTTTCCTCCAGGTCTTGTATCAGGGTCCTGGCCTCCCGAGACTTCACCACAATGTCATCGACGTAAGCCTCAACATTCTTCCCGAGCTGCGGGCCCAAGGTGATGTGCATCAGCCGCTGAAAGGTCGCCCCTGCGTTACGCAGCCCGAATGGCATGCATGTGTAGAAGTACACCCCACACGGGGTTAGGAAGGCTGTCTTTTCGACGTCTTCTACCGCCATCTTGATCTGGTGATACCCAGAGAAGGCATCCAAGAAGCATAGCAGGTCGCATTCTGTGGTGGAACCGACGATCTGGTTGATGCGGGGGAGCGAGAACGGATCTTGCGGGCATGCCTTGTTGAGGTTGGTGAAGTCGACACACATGCGCTCCTTCCCTCCCTTCTTTGGCACAATGACAAGGTTGGCCAACCAATCCGGGTATCAGACCTCGCGAATGACCCCAGCGGCTTCTAGTTTGCGGGTCTCTTGGACGATGAAGGCCTGCTTTTCTGTGGACTACTGCCTTGCCTTCTGCTTCACAGGGCACACGTTGGGGCACACGTTGAGGTGATGCTCGATTACGCTCCTTGGGATCCCCGCTAACTGGTCAGGCTCCCAAGCGAATACCTTCTTGTTTGCACGCAGGAACCTGACCAGGGCCTCCTCCTGCTCAGGCTCGAGGTTGGCGCCTATGGTGAAAGTGGCATGGGTGGACCCGTCCTCATCAACGGGTATCTGCTTGGTTTCTGCCTTGTCTTGGGTGAACAACTGTTTCTTCTTGGCGGATGCAGCCCCCTTGGGCTTGGGGGTCTCCGAGTCGGCGGGCTGTGCCGACGCCGCCGTCTTGAAGGCGAGCTTGAGTACTCGCAGCGCGTCTCCGGTGTCCCCGTGCACGGTGAGGACACCGTTGCTCCCGGGCATCTTCATGAGGTTGTACGCCGGGTGCGTCGCGGCCATGAACTGGGCCAGCGCTGGGTAGCCGAGGATGGCATTGTAGGGGAGGCCGATGGGGGCGATGTCGAAGTCGACCAGCTCCGTGCGGAAGTTGTTGTATGTGCCGAAGGTTACTGGGAGCCAGATCTGTCCCAAGGAGCTGGATGATCCACCCCCAACGCCTGAGAAGGGCCGGCTGGGTTGCAGCCGTTCCAGGGGTATGCAGAGGAGGTTGAAGGCCTCAACCGAGAGCACGCTGAGGCCCGCACCGCCATCAATGAGAGTTCTGGTGATGTCCACTTGGCAGATGGTGGGGGTGCACAACATGGGGAGCGCACCCGAGCAGGCCGAGTTGGAGGGGTGGTCCTCCGAGCTGAAGGTCAGGCCGGCCTTGGGCGCCGCCTGGTCCGGGAGAGCCCCCTGCCACATGGAAGCGGCGCTGACCCGGCGGATGAACGGCTTGACGTGGTGACTTGTAGGCGGCGCCTGCGAGCCGCCCAGGAGGGCCGCGATGACCAGGGGTGTTGGTGTAGCGTGGTGGGCGGGGAAGAGGCTGCGGAGCTCTTCCCAAGAGGACACAGAGGCTGCCGGCAGGTGGAGCAGCCATGCGCGTGGAGCGCCGGTGAGGGCCATGGGGAGCCAGTTGGCCATGACCCTATTGTCACCTCCAGCTTCGAGGATGGCCTCCTCGTACGCCAGCAGGAAGGCCAGCAGATCAGTCGCGCCGCTGTAGCGCGGCGGCGTCGTTGGCTTGAACTTGTCCGGCCACCGTACCCGTTGCAGGGCTGGGGCCAGGGCTCGGAGCCCGCTGGCCCCCGTGCTGGCACCGGCGGCCGGAGCGGGCGACGCGCTACTCATCGCGAGGCAGGCCGTGGCGGTGGCGGAAGGGAAAACTCCGGTGCACCCCTACCTGGCGCGCCAAATGTTGGATTTCGGGTTCCGGCAGACCCTTGAGGTTTGAACACTGGGGTGCGCGTGGAGATTTCACCTTATACCTACCTGTACGCCTCCGCCTTGCTAAGATCTAAGCTATGGAAAGAACAGCACAAGAGACACAGGGTTTATACTGGTTCGGGCCACCGTTGTGGTGTAATACCCTACTCCAGTGTGTGGTGTGGTGGATTGCCTCTTGGGCTGATGATGATGAGCAATACAAGGAAGAACAACCTCGCGAGGGTCTGTTCTTGGCTGGAGGGATGAACTGCTAGGAGGAGTTCAGTCACCCTTCTATCTCTCTCTCTTCGATTGCGATCCGATCTTGATGCTGGGTTGGCCGATTCTCCATCCTCCTACCCTCTGGGTGGCTAGTCCTATTTATAGGCAAAGGCCCTGGGCCTCTTCCCCAAATATTGCGCAGGAAGGGCACCAAAAATTGGCCATTTTGAAGGGGGACATCTGGTACACTTATCCTGACTAAAGTTGGTCCTCGCCCGCCAAAGGCTCTGGTGGTGACGATGGCTTGGGCTCCACAATGACTTCCTCCCTGCCGTTGGGCTGGTCTTGGTCTCGTTGCACCGAAACGGGTGCCTTTGCTTGATGCTCTCGCCTGCGCTTGCTCCCTTTGCACCAAAGAGGAAAGGAGGACAATGCGCGGGCTGACGCCCGCCTGGCACCCTTGGTCGTCATGGCTTGCGTCACGGGCACATCGTGAGGTACCCCGCCTTGATCTCTTCGCCTCCTTGCGAGCCAGCCTGATGAGGCCGTGCCTGAGGAAGCTTTGTGTCGTCCGCCCCGCAAGGCTTGACCCCTCGCGAGGGTCTTGGGTCTGTGTTGATGAAGATGGGCCGTGCTGGGCCCCTCCTCGAGCCACGCCGCAGGCCACATGCAGGCAAGTCTGGGGACCCCCATTCCCAGAACGCCGACAAACGTCCCTGTCGTCTTCCTCCAGGGAGCTCCGTGGACACCAACTCCGACGCTTCTTCAAAGGGGCGTTGTCGAACTCAAGAAGGCCGATCCGAATAGGATCCGGGAGGGGGACGTCTTCTATATAAAACCATTCTGAAGGCCAGTCTTCGGACGTCTTCTTTGGGGTCCCGGACAGGTATGCGGTCCCGGCAACACGCCACACTTCGGCTCCGCCCACTTGATATATTGACCCCTTCTGAGAACGGGGCACAAGGCAGAACAACTTCTTCCACAGAGCGAAATGAGCCTCACAGCCCAAAAACAACTCGCAAAGGTCTACGAATCCCGCGATATGCAGCATGGAGGCAGGCGTAAGGTTGTACAACTGGAGGCCATAGAACTCCAAGAGCCCCCGGAGAAATGGATGAATTGGGAATCTGAGCCCTCTTACCAAATAAGGGACAAGGCATACCCGCTCTCCCTTGGAGGGATTGGGAAGGCTCTCCGCTTGCTCTCCGCCATTATAGGTGGCGAGCCCGGCTCGAACCGGGACCAAGTACGCTGGGGGAAGAAATCCCTTGGTCTGAAGCATCACTAATTTGCTGTGCGGGACGGAACATCTCTCCCAATCTCCAGGCTTGGAGCTAGGGGAGTGAGAGGAGGAGCTGCGTCGACCGGCCATGATGGAATGGATCTCTGTCGGGCGCGCTCCGATGAAGGCTCGCCAAGGGAGGATGGTGTGATTTGGATCTGAATCCTCGTCTTTTTAAACAGGCGGCTCATTCAAACAGCTAGGGGGTAAATGTGAAAACACCCTGGCTCTTCACATTCGCTCGACACATGGAAAGTGGCCATTATTGGGCGTTGGAAGCCAAGGAGTGCAACATTCACAAGAAATCGGACATTGTTTCGACAGGTACACAGAATTTGGAGAGGAACCCGCCTTGTAATGCCGAAGATAATACTGCGTGTCGGACTCATCGTCATTGAAGCCTGGTTCGTGGGCTACTGAGGGAGTCCTGGATTAGGGGGTCTCCGGATAGCCGGACTATATCCATTGGCCGGACTGTTAGACTATGAAGATACAAGATTGAAGACTTCGTCTCGTGTCCGGATGGGACTCTACTTGGCGTGGAAGGCAAGCTAGGCAATACGGATATGGATATCTCCTCCTTTGTAACCGACCTTGTGTAACCCTAACCCTCTCCGGTGTCTATATAAACCGAAGGGTTCTAGCCCGTAGGACAACAATCACAACATACAATCATACCATAGGCTAGATTCTAGGGTTTAGCCTCTCTGGTCTCGTGGTAGATCTACTCTTGTACTACCCATATCATCAATATGAATCAAGCAGGACGTAGGGTTTTACCTCCATCAAGAGGGCCCGAACCTGGGTAAAACATCGTGTCCCCTGCCTCCTATTACCATCCAGCCTAGACACACAGTTCGGGACCCCCTACCCGAGATCCGCCGGTTTTGACACCAACACTAGGCATCCTGGAAAATCACCTAGTAATCTAGCCATGTTTTGTGTTCCCAGTGTGATGATTCTGGCCATTATTCTCGAAAGCATCCCGTGATGCCATTTGGTTAGTAGGCATTCTATTCCTGGGTTCTTGAACCCGAGTTTCACCCTACTTACTTCGTGTTGATAGTGTTTGCTCGTTCCTTTTGGTTATTACTAACCTTTGCGATAGTCCTCAAGGTTCGTGGTATTTCCTTCCTCCAATACCATGAACTACTTATGGCAGAAGTTCCTCGTTGAACCAAAAAATCACAACCAGAGCGCTCCTAATGAGTTCTCCATTCTACATTGTGAATCTGCGAGTCCTTCCTTTTCTGCATGGGTTATCTGGAAGAAACATGTTGAACTTGGTTTGACATACTAGTCTATGCATCCACAACTCGGAAAGTTATATGTTCCTTTGAGTTGTCCCTCTTTAGTTGTTATCCGACCCTCATCTATCAATTGATAGTCAGGTGTAGTTGTGCACTCGCTTTCATCGATGCCTTTTTACTCCTGTGGTCCGTCAAGCAATTCTATTCCAGAATGACTAGGAGAAACAAACTCCAGAATCCCATTCATATACAGGATTGGGTCAAAGTAGTTGTAATCCGCAAATCATAATGCCAACCCAGCTTTTGATTCTGTTCTACCCTGGAGTATTACCCCCTTTATGTCAGGATTTTCATGAGAATTGCACCAGCTCTTGTGAATTCTTGATGCAGTGATACTTCTCGCCATCATTATTCATTTCTCGGTTCCCGTGTTGTTGCAACCGGAATGCCGACAGGTGAACTATGATGTGTGAAATCAATACTCCTAGCAACTATGTTGCCTAGTGATTAATGGACGATAATCTCATTCTTAGTGTGTTGGTTATGGGATCATCATTCTAAGATTGATCGTGCTACCTAGTCCATTCTCCTAGTGCAGTCCTTGATCGATGAGGTAGGATTATTTCAAATCCTCGCTCTATTGATCATATTGTCTTGCCTGAAAAGCAAGATTGTTCTCGAGCATAGTAACATGTCGGTGGTTCGTGATTTTCTGAATATCTTCTCGGAAGTATCACCAGGTCGTCACCTGACCGCTATGTTGAGTTGGTGGTCAAGTTGGTTTTCTAGTAAACCACTCTTTTCTCCAAGAATCAGTGTTGGATACCCTGAACTAATTGGTTAAGCTAAAACAACAACTTGGAGAGTTGGAAGATAAAAGCTTATTTGACTTAGTTCATCCCTAAGGGATATCTTTTGTGTGTGTGTGTGTGTGTGTTGAAGAAAGATGATATCTTCATCGATTGGTCCTCGTGATTAGTTGTGGATCTATTGTCTTGTCAAAACTTTGATTTGAGTGTGGGCTATCATCAAATCAAATCCGAACCAACGATGTTCGTAATGTTGTCTTACGCGTGGTTGTTTCCTCGAGCATACACTGTTATATCTCTTGGTCTGACCAATGCTATCACCTTGTTCACATAATTGTAGGATTCCGCTTGTATGGAAACCTGGATGAATTGTTGTTGAGCCCATCAGCAACATTTTCATCATCTCCGTGATTCGTGTTGAACATCTAGCTAGTGTTGGAAACTTTGTGAACAATGCCTTCGTGTTCCGTTCATGAGGTATGTGTTTGGATGAAAGAAGTGACTTCCTCTAACTCACGTGCATTTGGTGCAAGTTTCCGCCGTGAATTTGAGAAAGCTTGTTTTACTTCCCTTGGAATCATCCCAAGTCATTCATGCATATGTGCGAAGTATTTTGTGGTCTGGAGACTTGCAACCTTAATTCTATATGTATTCCTAGCACACCAAGCCACTGATTGACTTGTTCAAGTAAAATAAGTCTATGCTTGGGATCTAATCCATGGACTTGCATAAAGAATTCGATATCCACGATGATGGTTCCCCACCTGAACTCGGTAGTGTTTCGTTGTAAGACTACTGTGTGGTCATGCTTGTCTGGGACAGCGTGTTCACATGTATGTAGCAGAACCAGCTCATGTTTTGGGGCTTGCTATCATAGTTCATTTCCCGATAATCTCGCAACGTCATCTTGTTGGTTTGTGTTGCAAACTTTCTTTTCCAGACATGTTGTCTAAAATATTCTGTTACCAACCAGATCTGAATCTCAGGCAGATATGATGGTTGGAACTTTTCCAAGATCTGTGATGTAGGTCCCAACAAGGTTGATGTTCTGACCGACACACCTAGACGGAAGATCTATCATTGTAGTATCTTGATTGAGCAAGTTGACCATCTTCTCCATGAGGATTTTGAGTGACTTATTATAGAAGTTGTTCCTTATGGATCCTTTGTATTCTGAAGTCCAACCTTTACTTGATGGCCATGTCGATGCTTTTAAGCATGATCGTGGTACCTAGAACGTCAAGAAGAACATTAGAAGCGGAGGGCTAAATGTCTCTCGGTCGATCCTCCAGATTCTGTTTCCTTGGCCTCGTTAAGGTGAAATCTGAGAAGGTATTAGATTCCTTTGCATCTGCATCGTCCATCACCATTCATCATGGTAGTATGTTGTGTTGCTAGGATCCTTGACACGGATATTGGTAAAACCTTGATGAATATGGAAATGCTCAAGTTCTTGAGAGCACGCACAAGCACTAGGTTTTTTTCGTTGGCATTAATTGGGATTTGCTCCTAGTTTCCTCGGTTATGTTATAACCTTTTCCAACAGTGGACTCACTCTCTACTGTTGGGTATCTCCCCAGTTACTAGAATCATTCCCAGCATTTGCATTTTATTCCCATCTTGCACCACCGTTGTGCCATCCTACCATGGGTTCCCTCCATTTCCGATGATAAGTAGAGATCATCCATTATGTTGTCTTCAACAAGGTAGTCCACATCATCCATTCTAGTCAGAGTATGTCATTCTTTCGAACCCCTTCAAACGATTGCTCGAGATTTTCCCTAGGCTGGTATAGAGAATTTTATTGATCTCTGAATCAAAAGTAATTCTTTTTGCCACTTAAGGGATGATTCTACAAGCCACCTTCCCTGAGGTGCCCCGTTATGGAATCATGGCAATTTTTCCTCGCTACTTTGAAACCCTCGTCAACTTGTTTCTTCCGTCCTTTCTAAGGTGTGTTTTGCCTCTCAGCTCAAGAGATGTTTCTACGTCTCATTCTGCGAGTTGATCGTGTGATCGTTAAGATGATCCATCACTATAGAGTTGTCTCTGTCCTCGTGTTTGATTAAGAACTCGAAAGCAGAGTTGTCAAGACCAAGATCATGCAAGGAATCGAGGTTCCTATGAAGTGCAAGTTGGATCATGAAGACTGTATTAGTTTCGTGTCCCCCCTTCCCTCTTAACTCACGTCTTGAATCTCGGGATGAGATTCTTGTTTAGTGGGGGTGAGTTGTCACAACCCTAGAATTTGTTTGCAGATAGTTGCATAAGAATCCATGCCTCATGTCTAAATTTATTTGAAAATTGAAATGGGGATTGACCAAACCCTAGCACCAAATGAAACTCAAATAGGTTCAAGTAAAATATTTTTCAATGAAACTGAAATGCCCTTCTAAAATGTTCATCATCTTTGCCTTGGTCTAGGACCTCTGACAGAAATGATGCACAATTTTCTAGGACAGCATAAGGTCACTGGATTAAATCATACTCTATTTGCATTTGGGCATTTAAATACAATAAAATATTTTAAATGTCCAAATAATCATAAACTAAAATGTTTACTATTGGAAATATTCCAAATAGTGGGCATGAGAAGTTTCATGATTTTTTAGTTAGTTTTAGTATATTTAGTAAAGCTCTAAAGTTGCAGAAAAATAGAAAAACAGAAAATAAAAGAGAGAGAGAGACTCACCACTCTTACCTCACAGCCCACTGGCTGGCCCAGCACTGTGCTGGCCCAGTGCCAGTCCTCTTCTTCTTTTGCCAGAAGGACGACGGCGTGGCGCACGCACAGGAGGCAAAGCCACCTCCTACTCCTTTCCCCGTCCTCGACCGAGCGCCTGGAGACGCCCATGCTCCCCTGGTTCCTCCCCACCTCTCCGCGCTCACTTTCCCCCTCCTCTGCTCTCCCCCTCGCATGCAACCGAGCGGCTGGTGCTCACCGATGCTGCGCCCTGAGCCACCGCCTAGCCTCCCCGATGTATCCCTCGTCTCCGCCGTGTCGTCCTGAAGCTCCACGCCCACTCACGCAAGCCAGGGAGCCCCGCAACATCTCCGGAATCATCGTGTTCATCATCGGACGCCGGAGATCGTCATCGCCGATTCGTCGTCCACAACGCATCCCCGAGCTCTCTGGTGACGCCTTAGGATCCGCTGTGAGCCACTAAATTGATCCCCCTCCCCCCTAGCTCGTTTCCTTCCTCTAACACTGATGCCCGTCGGAGCCGAGAGCTCTTCGCCTTCGTTCATGTCACCACCGTGGCCATTGTCACCTAGGGCCGCGACCGAGCACACCACCGTGCTCAGTGCAACGCCAGGACCCCAAAACTGTCACCCGTTGCTCCTGCCGTGCACCGCAGCATCGAAACCGCCAACCCCCAAACTTCGGCCTCCGCCCCGACCTCGTTTCCGATGAGCTCTGGCCGCCCTAGCTACTGTTGCCTGCTGCGCTGGATGCGGGCGAGCTCCAGCTCCCCGCGGGTTCCCTCCGCCGCTCGTTTGGGCGCCGGGAGAGCGAACCCGAGCCCTCTGTCGCGCTAGTTGCCACCGGCGAAGAGCCGCCGGTGTGTTAGGCCCTGTTGACCAGGGTTTGACCTCCCCTGGGTCATTGACAAGTGGGCCCTGGCCCTAGCTAATCCTAGTTTAGTTTTTAATTAAGTTTAATTAACTCCACTGACATTTTTAGTTAGTAGTAGTGTCGTTGTCAAAACCGGCGGATCTCGGGTAGGGGATCCCGAACTGTGCGTCTAAGGCAGATGGTAACAGGAGGCGGGGGACACGATGTTTACCCAGGTCCGGGCCCTATTGATGGAGGTAATACCCTACGTCCTGGTTTATTGTTCTTGATGATATGAGTATTACAAGAGTTGATCTACCACGAGATCGTAGAGGCGAAACCCTAGAAGGTAGCCTATGGTATGATTATTGTTGCCCTACAGACTAAACCCTCTAGTTTATATAGACACCGGAGGGGGCTAGGGTTACACAGAGTCAGTTACAATGGAGGAGATCTACATATCCGTATTGCCAAGCTTGCCTTCCATGCCAAGGAAAGTCCCATCCGTACATGGGACGAAGTCTTCAATCTTGTATCTTCATAGCCCAACAGTCCAGCCAAAGGATATAGTCCGGCTGTCCGAAGACCCCCTAATCCAGGACTCCCTTAGTAGCCCCTGAACCAGGCTCCAATGACGATGAGTCCAGCGTGCAATTTTGTCTTTGGCATTGCAAGGCGGGTTCCTCCTTTGAATACTCCATAGAAGATTTTGAACACAAGGATAGTGTCCGGCTCTGCAAAACAAGTTCCACATACCACCGTAGAGAGAATAATATTTCCACAAATCTAATCTGCTGACACGTTTTGACAGCATGACATCATGTCATGGCCCGGTCATTATTCGAACCATTTTTCTCAACCAGCACTGCACATATCGCGAGGCGGTTTTCCTGACATGTCTTGTCAAAGCAGAGATCGTGTCCCCCTTATTACGAGATTCTCATCAATATGGACGTGGGTAACCCAACCACGCCATCAATTACGGCGCTTGGGGAATAAGCGATTTTACCAGGCAAGTGGGGAGGCGCATCGCCTCCTCCACCCTTATAAAGGGACAAGGATTTACCCTTTTTACCCACGCCTTCTTCCTCCTTGCTAATACGTCTTCGTCGTATCTACTTTTCCAAACACTTTTGCCCTTATTTTGGACTCTAACTTGCATGATTTGAATGGAACTAACCCGGACTGACGCTGTTTTCAGTAGAATTGCTATGGTGTTATTTATGTGCAGAAATGAAAGTTCTCAGAATGACCTGAAACTTCACGGAACACCTTTTCGGAAAATATAAAAATCCTTGCAAAAGATGAAGGCCAGGGGGCCCACCACCTGTCCACGAGGGTGGGGGCGCGCCCCCCTACCTTGTGGGCCCCCTGGAGCCCCTCCAACCTCAAGACCAACTCTATATATTTGCTTTTGGGGAGAAAAAATAAGAGAGAAGGATTCATCGTGTTTTACAATACGGAGCTGCCGCCAAGCCCTAAAACCTCTCGGAGGGCTGATCTGGAGTCCGTTCGGGGCTCCGGAGAGGGGAATCCGTCGCCATCGTCATCATCAACCATCCTCCATCACCAATTTCATGATGCTCACCGCCGTGCGTGAGTAATTCCTTCGTAGGCTTGCTGGATGGTGATGGGTTGGATGGGATCTATCATGTAACCGAGTTAGTTTTGTTAGGGTTTGATCCCTAGTATCCACTATGTTCTGAGATTGATGTTGCTATGACTTTGCTATGCTTAATGCTTGTCACTAGGCCCCGAGTGCCATGATTTAGATTTGAACCTATTATGTTTTCATCAATATATGAGAGTTCTTGATCCTATCTTGCAAGTCTATAGTCACCTATTATGTGTTACGATCCGTTAACCCCGAAGTGACAATAATCGGGATACTTACCGATGATGACCATAGTTTGAGGAGTTCATGTATTCACTATGTGTTAATGCTTTGTTCTGGTACTCTATTAAAAGGAGGCCTTAATATCCCTTAGTTTCCATAAGGACCCCGCTGCCACGGGAGGGTAGGACAAAAGATGTCATGCAAGTTCTTTTCCATAAGCACGTATGACTATATTCGGAATACATGCCTACATTACATTGATGAACTGGAGCTAGTTCTGTGTCACCCTAGGTTATGATTGTTACATGATGAACCACATCCGGCATAATTCTCCATCACTGATCCATTGCCTACGAGCTTTCCACATATTGTTCTTCGCTTATTTACTTTTCCATTTCTATTGCTATCATCACTACAAAACACCAAAAACATTACTTTTGCTACTGTTACCTTTTGCTACCGTTACGACTACTATCATATTACATTGCTACTAAACACTTTGCTGCAGATATTAAGTTTCCAGGTGTGGTTGAATTGACAACTCAGCTGCTAATACTTGAGAATATTCTTTGGCTCCCCTTGTGTCGAATCAATAAATTTGGGTTGAATACTCTACCCTCGAAAACTGTTGCGATCCCCTATACTTGTGGGTTATCAAGACTATTTTCTGGCGCCATTGCCAGGGAGCATAGCTCTATTCTTTGAGTCACTTGGGATTTATATCTGCTTATCATTATGAAGAACGCGAGAGATCCTAAAACCAAGATCTATCTGAGGGAGTCCTGGATTAGGGGGTTGTCGGTGTACTAGAGTAGGGGTACCCTAGTATCCCGAACTCGTGCACGGGCAGTTGCAGCACCCCGCGGCAAGGCTTGCCGGGTGACCGCCAAGACCCTCCGTGGTTCCCTTGAAGACCATTCAAGAACAAAGTACACAAACCAAGGCCCCGGCAAGAGGAGCTTGCCGGGAGGGCCAACCAAGGCCCCGGCAAGAGGAGCTTGCCGGGAAGGCCAACCAAGGCCCCGGCAAGAGGATCTTGCCGGGAAGAGCCAAGGCCCCGGCAAGAGGAGCTTGCCGGGAAGGCTAACCAAGGCCCCGGCAAGAGGATCTTCCCAGGAAGAGACAAGACCCCGGCAAGAGGAGCTTGCCAGGAAAGCCACTCAAGGCATACCAAGAAAACTTGCCGCGACGCGCCCTGCGTCCCGGCAAGATCCGGCGAGCGACAAGCTTCCGGACGCGACAAGACGACGGCCGCGGCAAGGAGCTTGCCGCGGGAAACCCCCACTTCGTGCCCGCGCTCCAGCACACCTGCTAACGTGTCACTCTAGGACTCTCCCAAGCACACGTGGCAGGAGGCCGTGCAGCTAGGGGTACATGGTGGCAAGCGGAGATGAAGAGAAGCCCATCGTGGCAAACGGTGTCGCTCCTAACGGTCACCTTTTGCACTGTTTAGGAGACTCAGACAGGCATTTAATGCCCTTGTCCCCTGCCGTCAGAGTTAGGTAGGGTGCACTGTATCCACAGTAGCGGTAGCTGCACCTACCGCATCCTTTTCTATTTTTACCCTTCTAGTCTACGTTGCCACCTGTCGGTGACCCCTTGAAAGTATAAAAGGAGGCCCAGGCGCAACGTAGAAGGGGTTCGGCCGGTTCGGCTCATTCGAAACACCAGAAACACTCCCACACTCAGTCTGATAGCGTCAATCGCTCCTGAGCAAAGATTGAATACACACAAACAAGCAGCAGTAGGGTTTTACGCATCCGTGCGGCCCGAAGCTGGGTAAAACCGCCCGCGTGTACTGCCTCGACCTGCTCTTTGTTCAACCTCCGCCCTCACCGAACCGAAAGGGGTTCGGTCCGCCGATCCCCATAGGTGTTCGTGGATCAGTTTCCCCGACATCTTTGGCGTGCTAGGTAGGGGGCGTCGAGATTGTGCGAACCCGATCCGGTGTGCACGCAAGCTAAATCTTCATCGTCTTCATCGACATGCCACCGAAGAAGAAGGATTCGGAAGCAGCTATTCCATCTGCGTCGCTTCCACCGCCTCCGGAACAAATGGGTGGTGGAGTGGACGCCGGCGGAGGAATGGGCGTCGACGAGGGTGCCCACAGCGCTGCCAAGTCCAAGGACAAGGCGGCACAGACCTCGGCGTCCATGCGCGCACCACGTCCCTCTCAGGAGGCGTGGGACCAGCAGCGTCATAGCGTTCGCAGCGCCATACGTCCGCTGACCCAAGATCAAGATGGTGGTTCGCGTGGCGTTCAAGAACAGCATGCACGCCAGCATGCCGGCCCCAGCGAGGTGCGGTCGCCGGGACGGGACGCTGCTCCTTCTAACTTGGTTAGGAGTCCGAGCATGCCCCTCTCCTCGCACCGTTCACCTCCGCCGCCCACCACCCCAGCAGAAGCCTTGGCGCGGGCCCAGCTGCTCCTGGACTATCCTCCAACAACGGACAAGACCGACGAATGGAGGGCCACTATCCAGAGCCTCATCGGCTTCGCCAACGGCGACACTGCGCGGCGACCAAGCACCTCGCTGCCGCGGCAGGACAGCCGGACGCAGGCCGATGGCAACAAGACTGAGGGAGGTGCGACTTCCATGCACTCTCCACTACGATGGCCAAAATCGCTGACTCGCCGGGTCCACCCCAACAGCGGCTCCACCGCATCGTCGGACCCACGAGCTCGTCGCGACCAGCGCCAAGTTCTCCATGAACGACAACAAGAAGACGCTCGAACCCGCATCGAGCGCCGAAGAGAAGCGCGACGTCAATCTGACAAGCGCGCTGGGCTCTCTGTTGACATGCATGCGCCAGGGGAACCAGGCGATCTGCCGTACATGGTAGGTTGTCCTGCGTTCACCCGTGAGCTGCGGCAAGTCTAGTGGCCCAGCACAAAGAATTTCAAGCCAGACGTGCCGGAGAAGTACGACGGCAAGACGCACCCGTCGGAGTTCCTCAGCATCTACACCATTGCGGTGCAGGCTACCGGGGGACGAGATGACAAGATCCTTGCCAACTACTTCCCGCTGGTGCTCAAGCCCAATGTCAGATCCTGGCTCATGCACTTGCCGGACAACTCCATATCCTCCTGGGCTGATCTGTGCCATCAGTTTGTCGGCGCCTTTACAGGCGGCCACAAGCCACATGGCCAAGAGAGCGATCTTCATCTGCTCGCCCAGAAGGAAGGAGAGCCACTGCGCAAGTACATTCAGAGATTCAGCCGCGTATAGCACAACATCCCAGACGTCCACCCCGCCGCGATCATCAGCGCGTTCCATCAGAACGTGCGAAACCGAAGGATGAGGGAGGAGATGGCGATGTGTAAGATCAGAGACGTCAGCGAGCTTTACGCCCTGGCTGACAAGTGTGCACGCGCTGAAGAGGGGAGGAGGCTCCCCAGAGAGAGTACAGGAGCAGGAGGATCTGACAGTGAGGATGCCGCCCCGGCAAGGAAAGGCCGGCGGCGGAACAACAGAAGGAATAAGGGCAAGGAAGTGTTAGCTGTCGAGCAGACCGGCAACGGAGGTGGCGCCAAGGAAGCTAAGGCTAGTGGCTCCAACAAGGAGGCCCATCCTGTGGCGACCGCCGACAAGCAGGACAGCTCCGGCAGGCAGTATTGCAAGATTCACCGCACCAAGGGTCATGATCTCCAGAACTGCAAGAAGGTTGAACAGCTTGCTGAGCAGCAGAAAGCTGAATACGAGCGACGCGACAAAGAGAAGGCCCAGGAAGGAACCGGTGGATCCGGCAAGAAACGCCCCGGCCGGGGAGGACGCCGCGGCAAGGCCAAGCAGCGGCAAGGAGACAGACCTCCCCGCGGCCGCGACAAGGATGAAGATGACGATGATGACGAAGACGTGGATGATGATGAGGCCGATGAGCAGGAATTTCAGAAAGCCACAGAGGTCCTGTGCGTTGACGGTGGCGCCTCTCTGCATACTTCGCACCGCCAGCTCAAGCAGTGGATGCGGGAAGTGAATGCAGTGGAGCCATCCATAGAGTCACGCAAGCCCCTGAAATGGTCCATCACGCCTATCATCTTCGACATTGGGGATCACCCTGATCGCGTAACTGCGGTCGGGTGCTTGCCGATGTTGGTTTCACCAACTATCCGCAACCTCAAGGTCACAAAGATGCTAGTTGACGGCGGGGCCGGCTTGAATCTCATCTCCTCCGCGGTCCTTCACAAACTCCAGATCCCTGACAGCAAGCTCGAAGAGACCGGCACATTCCAAGGAATCAACCCGGGAAGGAGCAAGCCGAAAGGGAAGATCACGCTGCCGGTCACATTTGGCAGCGAGCTGAATTTCAGAACTGAGAGGGTCACATTTGACGTTGCCGATTTTCCATTGCCCTACAATGGGATCCTTGGCCGTCCAGCGCTCGCCAAGTTTATGGCAGCCTCTCACTATGCATACAACGTGCTCAAAATGCCAGGCCCGATAAGTGTCATCTCTGTCCCCGGCGACAAGAAGGATGCCCTTATCTGCACCGACAAGATCTACCGGGAAGCAGCAGCCGCAGCTGATCACCACACACTTGCCGCTGAAGCTCCCGGGGGGAAGAAGAAGGCCAAGTCCGGCAAGAGCTCTGATGCCCACTCCGGCAAGCGCACCTCTTCGGAGTGCTGCGCTACCGTCGAGGACGCACCATCGAGCTCCACCGGCAAGTGCAAGAAGACGATGGCAGCTCCACCCGAGACCAAGAAGGTGTCCGCCAAGGAGGACGGCACTGGTGGTACCTTCACCATCAGTGCCACGCTTGACCCCAAATAGGAAAGCGCGCTCATTGCTTTCCTGCGGGCGAATGTCGACGTGTTTGCATGGCAACCATCAGATATCCCCGGTGTTCCCAGGAAAGTAATCGAGCACCACCTTGCCGTCTGTCCTCATGCGCGGCCCGTCAAGCAGAGAGTCAGGAAGCAGGTAGTGGAGCGCCAAGAGTTCATCACAAAAGAGATCAGGAAATTGGAAGCAGCAGGCCTTGTCAGGGGAGTGCTCCATCCCACGTGGTTGGCCAATCCTGTAGTTGTGCGCAAGGCGAATGGGAAATGGAGGCTTTGTATAGACTTCACTGATATTAATAAAGCTTGTCCCAAAGATCCATTTCCCTTGCCGCGCATTGACCAGATTGTTGACTCCACAGCTGGATGTGATTTGCTTTCATTTCTTGATGCGTATTCAGGATACCATCAAATCTTCATGGCAGAAGAGGATGAGGAAAAAACCGCATTTATCACCCCTTGTGGCACATACTGTTTTGTACGGATGCCCTTTGGGTTGAAGAATGCTGGTTCAACATTTGCAAGGGTAGTCCATGTCGCTTTTGAGCCACAGATACACAGAAATGTGGAAGCCTACATGGATGATATAGTGGTCAAGAGTAAGGACAAGGCTACCCTGATCCAAGATTTAGAAGAAACTTTTGCAAATCTGCGCAAGATCAACCTCAAGCTCAACCCCGGGAAGTGCGTGTTTGGAGTCCCTTCCGGCAAGCTTCTCGGGTTCTTTGTGTCTCAGCGGGGAATTGAAGCCAACCCCGACAAGATTAAGGCCATCGAGCAGATTGAAGCACCGAAGCGCGTCAAGGATGTCCGAAGACTTGCCAGTTGCGTGGCTGCTCTCAGCAGGTTTATCTCTAAGTCTGCTGAGCGCGCCCTGCCGTTTTTCAAAATATTGAAAAAGGCAGGTCCAATGAAATGGACTCCGAAAGCGGAGGCTGCGCTGCAGGACTTGAAGAGGTACCTGTCCTCCACTCCAATACTTGTCGCACCTAAGCCACAAGAGAAGTTGCTGCTGTACCTAGCGGCAACCAATCAAGTGGTTAGTGCTGCGTTAGTAGCGGAGAGGGAGGTGGACGATGAGCCAGCAACCGCGGCAAGTGAATCCAGCGACAAGCAGGGGGCTTCTCCGACAAGCTCTGGTCCGGCAAGCTCTGGTCCCGACAAAGATGGATCTGCGCAGACGTGCAAGGACGTGCAGAAGAAGATGGTGCAGCGCCCAGTTTACTTTGTCAGCTCCCTTCTCCAGGGGGCTAGGTCGAGGTACCCTGGTGTGCAAAAATTGCTTTTCGGCCTTCTCATGGCCTCGAGAAAGCTGCGCCATTACTTCCAGGCACACGAGATCACAGTCATCACTCGCTTTCCGCTGAAGAGGATACTGCAGAATCCAGAAGCAACAGGCAGGATTGTCGAGTGGGCATTGGAACTGTCAAGTTTTGGCCTCAAGTTTGAGAGCACTGCAACTATCCAAAGCAGGGCATTGGCAGAGTTCATAGCAGAGTGGACGCCAACCCCGGACGAAGAAATACTAGAGACGAGCATCCCCGTCAAGGAGACAAGCAAAGAGTGGCTGATGTACTTTGATGGTGCCTTCTCGCTGCAAGGCGCTGGTGCTGGCGTGCTGCTTGTCGCACCCACCGGAGAGCACCTCAAGTACGTAGTCCAGATGCACTTTCCCAAAGAGCAAGCAACCAACAATACTGCAGAGTATGAAGGATTGCTTGCCGGTCTCAGAATCGCAGCCGACCTTGGGATCAAGAAGCTCATTATCAGGGGTGACTCATAGCTTGTCGTCCGCCAAGTGAACAAGAACTACCAGAGTCCGTTGATGGAAGCATATGTTGATGAAGTGAGGAAGCTAGAAGAGCGCTTTGACGGCCTACAAATGGAGCATATTCCAAGAGCTCAGAATGACATTGCAGATGGCCTGTCAAAGTGCGCTGCACTAAAGTTGCCTGTGGAACCAGGGATCTTTGTGCTCAAGCTGACTCAACCATCCGTGACACCATCAACTAGACAGAATAAGAAGAGGAAGTTGGTTTCTGGTGACTACTCTCCGGCAGAGCTCCCCGAAGCCGCCGCCAAGAAAGTCCCCAAGATCAACACCAAGGATGCTGAGGGGCAGTCTGCTCCGGCAAACCTTATGGTTTGTTCCGTCGAAGCAAACGCTCCCGACAAGTTTTGCTCCGGCAAGCTTGCCGGGGAATATCACGCTCCGGCAGAACCGCAGGTTCTTGCCGTAGAAGCGGATATTCCCGCAACAACAGATATGCCTTTAGTCCTTGTTGTCGAGCCGCAAGCTCCAGCATGGGCGCAACAGATTGTCCGTTTCCTTCAGACAGGAGAGCTTCCCGAAGAGCAAGAAGAAGCTGAAAAAGTAGCCCGGCAGTCAAGTATGTACAAGTTTGTCGACAGCACACTGTACAGAATAAGACTCAACGGTGTGAAATTGAATTGCATTCGCCGGGAAGATGGACAACAGCTGTTGGCAGAGATACATGGAGGCATATGTGGTCACCACATTGGCGCAAGAGCACTTGTCGGCAAAGCATTCCGACAAGGCTTCTTCTGGCCGACAGCCCTCCAGGATGCAACTGCACAAGTAACCAAGTGTGAAGCGTGCCAGTTCCATTCCAAACAGATACACCAGCCAGCTCAAGCTCTCCAGACGATCCCTTTATCCTGGCCATTTTCGGTCTGGGGGCTCGACATCCTCGGCCCCTTCCCCCGAGTTGTCGGGGGCTTTGAGTTCTTGTACGTTGCAATCGACATGTTCACAAAGTGGCCGGAAGTGGAACCAGTGAGGAAGGTGACAACACAGTCAGCAGTCAAGTTCTTCAGGTCGATTGTTTGCCATTTCGGGATCCCGAACAGGATCATCACCGACAACGGCACGCAATTTACGAGCCGCACCTTCATGCAGTACGTCCAAGACCTTGGTGCCAAGGTCTGCTTCGCTTCTGTTGCTCATCCGAGAAGCAACAGTCAAACAGAGAGGGCAAATGCTGAAGTGCTGCGAGGCCTCAAGACCAGAACTTTCGACAGGCTGCACAAGTGCGGAAGAAACTGGATCGAGGAGCTGCCGGTGGTTCTTTGGTCGATCAGAATGACGCCAAATCGAGCCAGTGGCCAGATGCCCTTCGCTCTAGTCTACGGAGCGGAGGCAGTTCTCCCCACGGAACTCGTATACGGGTCACCTCGAGTGCTCGCTTATGACGAGCTCGAGCAAGAGCAGCTGCGACAAGATGACGCGCTGCTCCTTGAGGAAGACTGTCTTCAGGCTGCTGTGCGAGCCGCTCGCTACCAGCAAGCTTTGCGTCGCTACCATAGCCGCAAAGTAAAAGCCAGAAGCTTCGAGGAAGGCGACCTTGTTCTTCGGTGCGTTCAGTCCGCCAAGAATTCCAACAAGTTGACGCCGAAGTGGGAAGGCCCTTATCGGGTGAAACGAGTCACTAGGCCCGGCGCTGTCCGCCTTGAGACCGAAGATGGCATTCCAGTGAGCAACTCCTGGAACATTGAACATCTTCGTAAGTTTTACCCGTAAGGCGCGGTTGCCGGAAGCTTTTCCGGCAACTACCTTTTGTACAAGTCTTGCCGCTGTTGCATGTAATCCTTTGTACAAAGCCGGGCGCAGACCCCGTGCACCAGTAAATTTCATGTGCCCCGCACATCTTGTCAGCTTTCTTTTATGCTATAATCCTTATTCGCATATGTTATCTGACACTTTGTGTAGTACCAGACCCCGGTAAGCGATAACGAGCCCAAGGCTCCATATCATTACTTTATTTCTCTGTTTCTTTCTCAAAAGAAGGAAGGTTCCCTCGGCCACAAGGTTTACCGGGGGGGGGGGGGAGGAGAAGATAATGGTGTGGACCAGGCCGTTCAAGAAAGTTTCTCCTTGCCGGGAAGCAGACGACAGAAAAGCTAAGTTGCTAAAGCTTGAGCAATCAGTTTTTTAAGTTTTTGAGTTATTTTCCTTGAACGACCGTGCTTTGTATGGAAAACCTGTGCGCGGAGGAACCAACTCGTAGCTAGTTGCGCCTTTATTTTGTTTCGAGCCCGCTCAACAACTTAAGTGAGCTGCTAGCGCCCTTACTTTGCTTCGAGTCCGCTCAGCAACTTAAGTGAGCTGCTAGCGCCCTTACTTTGTTTCGAGTTCGCTCAACAACTTAAGAGAGCTGCAACTAGTTGCGACAAGGTTGCTTGTCGGTAGCGACCCCGCCAGCAGGCTGCTGAAGTTCCGCACTCGGCGCTCGCGGCAAGGGTGCCTGCACTGGCAAGTTTCCCTAGAAAGCGTAGGGCAGAACCATACAAGGCCAAGAGTCGAGTAAAGGAAGTAACACATCAATTTTTTGCCTAAGATAGAGTTATATTACAAAAATAACTTGTCGCGCCTCTAATAAAGTGTTCCCATGACATGGCTGGCAGCGACAAGGAAAGAAGAAAACGGACGGCCTAATCTACGCGGCCGCCGTCAACCCTTTTGACCTCGTTCACCCTGTCCACAATGGGTGCGACGAGGGCCTTAAGTGCGTCAAGATCAGCGTCCGCCGGCAGCTTCTTGAGGACGTTGGTGAGGTTGAGGCCCGGATTGCGGAAGGCCACCTTCACCAGCACCTTCTCCAGAACTCCGGCACAAATCGAGCGTGACTCGTCGGCCAACTGCTTTGGGATCCGTTCCCGGAGTTGCTGGAGCGCCGCCGCCACGCCTTTGAAGAACAGAGTGAGCTTGGCGCTGGGTTGGAGGTTCTCGTCGGAGGAGTACCCGAAGCCTTCCACCCCCAAATGCACCAGCTCCTCTTCGATGACTGCAGCAATATTCACGAGGCCCTCCGTCCAGAGCTCCACGGTATCTCTGAGGAGATTCTGGGTTTCGGCGTCCCTCGCCAGCAGCGCATCATTGGCCTTGACGTCTTTCTTCAAGTCTGCCTCCCGTTTCCTAGCGCTGTCCAACGTCTCCGTCAAGGTGGCCAGCTTCAGCTCCAGATCAGCATTGGAATCCTTGGCGGCACGCAGCTCTTTGCCCTTCTCGGAGAGTTGGCCCTGCAGCTCACCGTGGGCAAGGGCGTCCTTCTCGCGCTCTAGCTTGAGCGCGGCAAGCTCTTCGCCACCAACCTTCAGATCAGCTTCTAGCTGCGCCACCTTTACCTCCAATTCTTTCTTGGCGGCCTCGGCAGCCGCAGCCGCATCCTTTCCCTCTTGGAGCGTCCCACCAAGTGCCCGTTCGCGCGCGGCAAGCTCCTCTTCGTGGCTGTCGAGGTTCACTTTCCACTGAGTCAGCTCGCCTTCTCGCGCGTACAGCTTCTCGCCGGTGAGCCGCTGCTGCTCTTCGGCCTCAGCTTTCTCGAGGAGGAAGGCCTTCCGCTCCTCAGCAAGCTGCTCCCGCTCCTCCGCCAAGGCCCGGAGAGTTTCTTGGCGAAGACTCCGGAGCTCCTCCGCGCGCTTCTCTATGTCCACGCTCGCCCTCGCGACAAGCGCTTCCCGGGACTCCAACTTGACCTGGCGGGCGCGGTAGAGCGCCACCAACCTCCGTAGCAGCCGCTCCTCCTCAGGCTCGCCGCTGCTGCTTCCCGGCGCGTCGATGATCGACAACCCGGCGGAGGCAAGCACCTCCCCATCTAGAGCTTCTCCTTCCACCGGCGCCCTGGAGCTCGACGCCCAGGGGAGCTTGATGAAGATGCCTTCGCCAGCCTTCAGATAGGCGCCGGGCTGGGGCTCCTTGGAGCCTGGCGCTGCGGTAGTGGCGGAGGGATCGGCGGTCGGTGTAGCGCCTGACGCTCCTGCGGCCTCAGGGCCGTCAGTGCGATCGCCAGATCCCCCGCCAGCTTCCTCGGCGGCAGCCTTGGCGGCCTCTTCGCCGGCGGGCACGTCAGCACCGACTCCTTCTTCGGTGGCCGCGACATCATCAGTATTGCCGCGCGCGTCCCCCTCGCCGCCCGCTTCGGTCTCTATCGGATTCACGGAGGGTGGGTCTGACGACCGGAGAAGAAGGAGAAATCAAACAAGTATCCGAGAAAAGAAATCAGTGGAAGACTACAAGGAAAGTTTCGGACAAGGAGGACTACCTGTGTTGGGATCTGCTGTCATGACCTCCAGCACTGGGGGATCGTTGACGCTATCCCTTGCCAGAGACTCCCCCCTTGCCGGAGACTCCTCCCTTGCCGGAGATCGCTTCCTTGCCGGAGAACGCTCCCTTTCCGGGGAGTCCGCCCTTGGCGGCGTAGTCGAAGTAGACGACGAGTCGGAGGTGACCACCACGCTCTCCTGATGAAGCCGTTCTGCTCCTGCACAAACAAACCAGTGATCGGATGTCAACAAAGGAAAAAGAGAAACCACGCGCACCCAGAAACAGAAAGTAAACCATATGCTCACGCTGGGGGCTGCTCTGCGAAGTGATGGCCGGATCCGGCAAGGTGGTCTCGGGCGCGCCTCCTGTCGTCGCAGTGGGCTCGTCCTCGATGACCACCACCTGAGACTTGGCCCTCTTCGCCGCCCTCTGGGCCAGAGTCCTGAAAAGGGAGAGTCCAGAATGGGTCAGATCAGATGCAAGATAACACCAGCAAGTTGAAGAACTACAAGAACAACAAGGGAATCTTACTCTTCTTCCTCTTCCTCGTCGGAGCTGAGCACGGAGAGGTCGAAGTTCAGCCCACCTCCGGCACGACGAGGTGGAGGGGTGGGATCCCTTGGCCGCTTGGCGGGGGCTGCGGCGCCAGCCCGAGACGACCCCGCTTCAGTTGTCGCTGCGGCAGGAGGCGCTCCCGCGGCAACCGTACTTGCCGCGGTAGAGCGCGTCGCGCGACGCTGCGGCTGTTGGCCCACTTGCCGCCCTGCTACGTCGTCAACCCTGCGGAGGCGCCTTCTTGGCTGCGCTGCGGGCCCTGCTCGCGGCAAGCTCCTCGGAGATGGCGGGCCGCTCGCACCCTCGGCGGGCTCGTTCGACTCGGCGTCGGGCGCGGCGAGCTCTTCTTCCTCTTCGGGCTGCTCCCGTTCGGCAATACTCATCGCCAACGCCGCGTCCGCTTCCTCCACGGTGAACCCGAATTCACCCACGGCCGCGGCTGCCGCCGCCTCTTCCGCCCTGGTGGCGATGCGCTCCATCTCTTGCTCAGTGGTGTCGCGGGTGAGGAGTTTCTTCTCGTCAGCATTGACCGCCACCTCCACTAGGCTGTCAAAGAACTGCTGCACGACATCGCCGGCGGGCTCTTGCCAAGTTGGAGCAATCCCGTACGAGTCACACAACGACATCATGGCGCAGATGCGGTCACGCGAGGAGTTGTTGCACAGAGGAACGATGCCCGCCGGCAACCTGAACCACTCGGGATGCTGTGGGTCATGCTTGAATATCTCCTTAAGTATCCCGTCCAACTCTATGACGGTGAAATTGAAGTTGAGGCCTGGGCGCAACCTCATGATATCTGCCGGGCCTCCAAATTCCCAGGCGGGTCTCCCCCTCGCCTGCAGAGGGGCGATCCGCCGACGAAGGAAATCTGCGCCAACAGCTCCTACAGTCAGCCCGGCAAGCCTGAGGGGCAAGATCCGAGTGGTGGCGATCGTCAGCTTGTCGTCATCCACGGACAGAGCGCTCCAGTCATTGCCACACACTGCTGGGGCTTGGCGCAGGGCGGTGAACGGCTGCGGGCTCTCTTCTACAACCCAGCACCAATCAGCTCTCCACTCATCCCACTTGCTGCGAAGCTCCCCCTCCAGATAGGTCTCCTTCTTGCCGGCCCGCGAGATCCAGGCGATCCCGCCGGCAAGAGGTTCCCCTCTCTCGACACGAGGCATAAAGAAATGGCGGAAGAGAGCTACGTTGGGGTGGACTCCGACAAAGTTTTCGCATAGATGGGCGAAAACTGCCATGGTCAGAACGGCGTTGGGGGTGAAGTCAAGGAGGTGGAGTCCATAGGTGTTCATGACGTCGCAAAAGAAATCAGAGAATGGCGGGCAGAGCCCGCAGTAGAAGAACACGGCGAAGAAAGGATATCCGCCAACTGGAGCTGCTTGCGAGGCGACAGCGGAGAGTACCTTCGTGCGCGGATGCGCCCGCGTCTCCGTCGACCAGAAGAGATAGTACCACTCCCGCAGCTCCTCCGCGGAGAGCTCGGGGGGGAAAGTGGCCCGCTCCTTCCGCAGCGCCTCAAGCCGCTGCGCTTCGGTCGACTTCACAGCTTTCGCGGCCGCGGCCTTCGTGGCCTTCCCCTTCCCGGGCTTCGGAGGCATGGCGGAGGCGGTGGGGGAGATCGACGGCGCTGGTGGTGGCGACAGCGACGGGAGCGGAGCGCTGCTCTCTTTCGACTTTGGAAGCGGAAGAGGGCGGCGGAGGTTTCTGAGATTGCAGCAGCAAATGGCGAAGATAGGGGAAATACCCTTGTTTCCCCTGCTTATAAGGAGAAAGGGGCGGACATTGCGCTCTCTCCGAATAAAGAACCACCCACGATCTCCCCCACGACGCCGTGATTGACGCGTGCCGTTGCGGGGGGTGCGGTGGATACGGAGGAGATTTGGTGTGGACCCAGGCCGCGCGTGCCCGTGCACTGTTTTGGGCCTGGCCCATCAGCGCTCGGCACCGTGTATGGCCCAGGCCCGGGGCTCCTGTCGGTGTACTAGAGTAGGGGTACCCTAGTATCCCGAACTCGTGCACGGGCAGTTGCAGCACCCCGCGGCAAGGCTTGCCGGGTGACCGCCAAGACCCTCCGTGGTTCCCTTGAAGACCATTCAAGAACAAAGTACACAAACCAAGGCCCCAGAAAGAGGAGCTTGCCGGGAGGGCCAACCAAGGCCCCGGCAAGAGGAGCTTGCCGGGAAGGCCAACCAAGGCCCCGGCAAGAGGATCTTGCCGGGAAGAGCCAAGGCCCCGGCAAGAGGAGCTTTCCGGGAAGGCTAACCAAGGCCCCGGCAAGAGGATCTTGCCGGGAAGAGACAAGACCCCGGCAAGAGGAGCTTGCCGGGAAAGCCACTCAAGGCATACCAAGAAAACTTGCCGCGACGCGCCCTGCGTCCCGGCAAGATCCGGCGAGCGACAAGCTTCCGGACGCGACAAGACGACGGCCGTGGCAAGGAGCTTGCCGCGGGAAACCCCCACTTCGTGCCCGCGCTCCAGCACACCTGCTAATGTGTCGCTCTAGGACTCTCCCAAGCACACGTGGCAGGAGGCCGTGCAGCTAGGGGTACGTGGTGGCAAGCGGAGATGAAGAGAAGCCCATCGTGGCAAACGGTGTCGCTCCTAACGGTCACCTTTTGCACTGTTTAGGAGACTCAGACAGGCATTTAATGCCCTTGTCCCCTGCCGTCAGAGTTAGGTAGGGTGCACTGTATCCACAGTAGCGGTAGCTGCACCTACCGCATCCTTTTCTATTTTTACCCTTCTAGTCTACGTTGCCACCTGTCGGTGACCCCTTGAAAGTATAAAAGGAGGCCCAGGCGCAACGTAGAAGGGGTTCGGCCGGTTCGGCTCATTCGAAACACCAGAAACACTCCCACGCTCAGTCTGATAGCGTCAATCGCTCCTGAGCAAAGATTGAATACACACAAACAAGCAGCAGTAGGGTTTTACGCATCCGTGCGGCCCGAAGCTGGGTAAAACCGCCCGCGTGTACTGCCTCGATCTGCTCTTTGTTCAACCTCCGCCCTCACCGAACCGAAAGGGGTTCGGTCCGCTGATCCCCATAGGTGTTCGTGGATCAGTTTCCCCGACAGGGGTCTTCGGACAGCCGGATTATATCCTTTGGCCGGACTGTTGGACAGCTTCTAGGGTTTAGCCTCTCTGATCTTGTGGTAGATCTACTCTTGTTCTACTTACATTATCAAGAATAATCAAGCAGGACATAGGGTTTTACCTCCATCAAGAGGGCCTGAACCTGGGTAAAACATCGTGTCCCCTGCCTCCTGTTACCATCCGCCTGAGACGCACATTTCGGGACCCCCTACCCGAGATCCGCCAGTTTTGACACCAACATTGGTGCTTTCATTGAGAGTTCCTCTGTGTCGTCATCATTAGGCTTGATGAATCCTTCGATCATCGATAGCGATGCAGTCCAGGGTGAGACTTTTCCCCCTGGACAGATCTTTGTATTCGGCGGCTCCGCACTGCGGGCCAACTCGCTTGGCCATCTAGAGTAGATCGAGAGCTACGCCCTTGGCTATCAGGTCAGATTTGGAAATTTGAACTACACAGCCGACATCCATGGAGACTTGATCTTTGACAGATTCGGTCCCTTGCCGAGTGTGCCACACGGTCACGATGAGCATGACTTAGCTCTACCATCGGACAATGTTCGGGAGTTCGCACCGGCGACCGCTCCGACCCTCAAGTCGGAGCCAATTGCGCCATCCAGTGACGGGTGGATAGACCCCGCCGCGGAGGCCGCACTCTCATCGGCGATCGAGCCGAGTATCGACCTTACCCTTCACGAGAGCCATGATGCAAAACTGCCGGATTCTTCCCCGGTCACGGACTCTGAACCGCCTGCGCCCGTGCCTATCGAATCCAACTTGGCGCCGATCATGGAGTTCACCTCTGCGGATATCTTTCAGCACCCGCCCTTTGGCGACATACTGAACTCACTAAGGTCTCTCTCTCTGTCAGGAGAGCCCTGGCCGAACCATGTCCAGCAGAATTGGGATGCGGATGACGAAGAAATTCGCCACCCACCCACCACCCACTTAGTAGCCACTGTCGACGATTTGACCGACATGCTCGACTTCGACTCCGAAGGCACCGATGGTATGGACGAAGATGTAGGAGACGAACAGGAACCGCTGCCCACAGGGCACTGGATGCCCACTTCATCACATGATGTATACATGGTGGACACGCCCAAAGAAAACGACAACGAAGAACGGAAGGACGCAGCAAAGGGTTGTTCCCTCAAGAAGCAGTCAAAGTGGCGGCGTAAGCGCCGCTCCAAATCCCGCCTCGGTAGAAGCAGCGATCATATAAACCCAGCGATAGAGCAAGGCGAACCAGCGGACGACAAACACGGCATTGAACCATCGTCCGACCACGGCAACACGGAGAATCAAACCGAACAACCTGACTCCATCGAAGATAACAGTCTGGACAGGCACCCGGAGCAATAGAATACCCATAAAAGGCTTGTTGCCACTGCGAGGAGTCTGAAAAAGCAGAAGCAAAGGCTCAAGGCTGCACAAGACACACTCAGAATCAGATGGAGTGAAGTACTCAACACTGAAGCAAAGTACGGCGGTAATTGCCACACCAAGAGCTACCCGAAGCAAAAGTTGCTACCTGAATTCGATGAGGAGGCCTTAGATCCCCCGCAATCAAAAAACAAAATGGCCATCCGGTCGGATAGACGACCTTGTGGCCAACATAGAGCGGCAAACGACGCCGCACATAAGCCAGTATGCGATCCGTGTGAGGGCTTGCATCAAAAGGACGGCGCAACCAGATCCATCTACGGGCCACGCAAGCGCTCTCCAGCATGCAATGCAACACAACAAACATCCCAACACCACGGTACACCCAAATACAGGGGTGCCGCACACCCCCTATGTTTCACCGATGAGGTGCTGGACCACGAATTTCCAGAGGGATCCAAACCTGTAAACATAGAGGCGTACGAGGGAACGACAGACCCTGGGGTTTGGATTGAGGACTACATCCTCCATATCCATATGGCTCGAGGAGACGATCTCCACACCATCAAGTACTTACCCCTCAAGCTCAAAGGGCCAGCTCAGCACTGGCTTAAAAGCCTCCCTGAAAACTCCATTGGAAGCTGGGAAGAGCTCGAAGACGCTTTTCAGGCAAATTTTCAAGAGACCTATGTCCGACCACCGGATGCAGACGATTTGAGTCATATAACTCAACAGCCCGGAGAGTCGGCCCGAAAGCTTTGGAACAGGTTCCTCACTAAAAAGATCCAAATAGTCAACTGCCCGGACGCCGAAGCCTTAGCAGCTTTTAAGCACAACGTTCGAGATGAATGGCTTGCCAGACACCTCGGCCAAGAAAAGCCGAGAACAATGGTAGCATTAACAAGCCTCATGACCCGCTTTTGCGTGGGCGAGGATAGCTGGTTAGCCCGATGCAGCACCAGCGACCCAAGTACATCTGAAGTCAGGTACGAAAACGGGAAACCACGACGCAGCAAAAACAAGCGCCGGAATAAAGAAGACAGCCCAAAGGGCACGGTGGTAAACGCCGGATTTAGAAGGTCTCGGCCAGGTCAACAAAAGCTTCCCCCCAAAGGCAACAGAGATGAACTGTCCAGCCTAAACAAGATTCTGGAAAAAATATGTCAGATCCATAGCACCCCCGATAAGCTTGCAAATCATACCCATAGAGAATGTTGGGTTTTCAAGCAGTCCGGCAAGCTCAACGCCAAACATAAGGGGCAGGATACACCAAGCGAAGACGAGGACGAGCCTCACAAGAAAAGCACTGGGGAACAGAAGAAATTCCTACCAGAAGTCAAAACAGTAAACGTGTTACACGTAACAAAGGGGAGAAACAAAGCGGCACTCCTAGTGACACATGCCCCAGGGCCTATCACCGCGGAGTTCTCCCATTGGTCATCCCAACCGATCACCTTTGACCATCGGGATTACTCGGCAAGTATCCGGCGTGCAGGATGGGCTGCCTTGGTATTAGACCCAATAATTGACGGATACCACTTCACACAAGTCCTGATGGACGGCGGCATCAGTTTAAACCTGATATATCAGGACACAGTCCGCAAAATGGGTATAGACCCAAAAAAAATTAGCCGCAGCAATACTACCTTTAAAGGAGTAACGCCAGGCCCAAAGGCCCATTGCATGGGCTCCCTGCTACTAGAGGTTATATTCGGCTTTCCCGATAACTTCCGCAGCGAAAATTTAACGTTCCACATCGCTCCGTTCCAAAGTGGCTATCAAGCACTACTCGGACGTGAAGCTTTCACTCGCTTTAACGCAATGCCGCATTACACTTCTCTCATGCTTAAGATACCCAGTCCACGTGGCATCATTACAGTAAATGGAAATATTGAGTGCTCCTTGCGCGCGGAAGACCGTGCGGCTGCCTTGGCAGCCGCAGACTAAACGGCCTCACCAGCTAAAGCATCTGACAGGTCGTTAAGACCACGGACGCGGTTGGACGAGTCCGGCGCAGCTATACGTAATTGATACAGGTTGGCTATACCCCTATTACAATACAAGGGGCTCAACGCGCACAAACAAGTGACAATTAGGCTCAACTTTACTCATTTTGAACTGTATATGGTTTATTTAGTATAACCTACCTTTTGCATGACAACTTTTCAATTAAGTTCCTTTCTTTTTCAGATGACCATCGTGCTACACCCGTCCAGAATACGGCACAACGGAGACACTGGCGCAGACGTGTAGTAGGGACCCGTTCCAAGGATTCTTTTTAGATTAAGAGCCTGCATAAACCTTTTTTACTGTCTCTTGTTGATACACATCCCTCGGATTCTCAGTACAATTGAGAAGGATCGATCCTGACGTATTGTCATGTGGCCACATCAGAATACTGCACGTATCTGGACACCAGGGGCTTATTACAAAGGGCACTATTTCGACATGGTTTACAACATAAAGACCGAATACCCTAGGGAGTGTTCGGCGTTGCGAGTTTGGCCTTGTATGCATCAGCTCCGAATCATGTCTTTGGTCAAATGTTGGGTTTGGCCGGCTCCTGTGTTTTGCTGCTTTAAGTTCCGCTCTATCGGCTAAAGCGGCACCAGGAGAACTACTGCGATTGTGCCCTGGTTCATCCGGACGAGCACCTCACTAGAGAAAGCCGAAAACTGACTGTCATGATATAGCGTGAGACTGGTCAACCACTCGATGACCTAGCGGAATCTTCGGGATTCCTCCGCCTTAACAAAGGGCCGTTTCCTGACCAGGCATGTACGCGCCCCGAATCCGGATGCGCGCGGAGCCACCAGGGGCTATATAGTAGCCCCACTGTCAAACTCCTCTGGCTAAGTGAAAGTGTTAAAGCATTATAGTCCGGTTGCCTAGTTCGCTACGCTATCACCTCCTTATTGGACCAAGACGTTGGATCAAGTGTGAACATGCGTCTTCTGCGAACACATCCGCATTATATGCGTGGGGGTTGAAGCCGACGACTGCCATCTTTCAGGTTATATACATATATACATAAATGGCTGCACAGGAGGCGTCATAGCACTTTCGGGCAAAAGTATAAATACAGCCTTGATAAATTCAGTAAAACATTGTTTGTACAATGGGACTACATGTCACTGGAAAATAATATTCTTCGAGCACTGAGCCTCTATCGAACGAGCGCCTTCAAGGACTTCTTCAAAGTAGTGCTCGGCAGCCACTCGGCCTATGGCTGAACCCTGTGCGGCAACAGTGGTGGCCTCCATCTCCGCCCAGTATGTTTTGACACGGGCAAGGGCCATCCGCGCACCTTCTATGCATGCTGATCTCTTTACAACATCGATGCGTCGCACAACTTCAAGGAATTGTTACACTAAGCTAAAGTAGCTACTCAGCCTTGGCCCTCCCGGCCACAGGTGATCCACAACAGACCTCATGGCAAGTCCGGACAACCTATGGAGCTCGGCCCAACCGGTCAATCACTCATTCAGCAGCAGCGGACGGACTAGAGCGTGAAACTGTGACCAGAACAGCTTTTCCACTTCGGGACCTTTCTGATCCTTGAAGTACTCAGCTGCATCAGCAGCACTTGCAGCCAAATCCTTGTACGCGTCCGCAGAACTCCATAGCCGGTCCAGAGGAGCATACTTAGGATCTCCGAACTTAGTCCGCAATAAGAAGGGCTTCCCAGACACGATATCTGCAGCTTGATTCAGCTCCTCCTTCGTCGCTCTAATTTTGGAGCGGGCTTCCATGGCAGCCACCCGGGCCTTCTCCAGGTCCATCGCCTTCGCCCGGTTTTCCTCTTCAAGAAGCCGGTAACGGTCAGCAGCATCTTTTAACTCCACGGTCATCTTGGCAGTTTTTTCTTTGCTCTCGCAATGTGTGGCCCGTTCGGCCCTTAACTCTTTGGCCGCCTGTAAAGCGGCCGCATTGCTACTCCTTGCTTGCTCCTTGGCTCGGTCAAGCTCCGCCCGAAGGGTCTCCACGGTGGCCGCTCCATCTGCAGTCACAACATATTAAAGATACTGGCATCATGCTGCTCTTATTATGTGACGATCACCAGAAAAATCATTCACCCTGTGCCTCGTCAAGCCGCTTGTTGACAAGCATGATGTCGGCATCTGCCGCATCCAGTTGCCGCTTTAGTTTGGCAAACCCACCAGTCCGGCTAGCCACCGGAGGTTCAACCACCTGCACATAAAGGCGGTCTGGTTATTACCTGGAACTATGATCCTCTGTTTGCCGCCGTTCTCGACGACAACCAGAGTCTCAGGGGCTACTATCTGCATGGGCATACCTAACATATGCGATACTATTAAAGGCATGCATTATTTTACGTACCTCGAAGCCTTTCAGCAGACTCATAAAAGCTTTGTGCAAACCGCTTTCGGCGGATGAAATCCTTTCAATTACCGTACCCATTAGCGTACGATGCGCTTCCGAGACGACAGCTTTCCCCAGAAGATCCTTCAACACGTCCGACCGAACACAGTACAGACCCTTGCTGTCGCTCTCCTTAGTAGCCGGATACTGGGGATGCCGGGCAGCCAAAGGGTTATCCTCTGGCGATATTGGATCCGGAGATACCCTTCGCGACGACACTTCAAGGTCGACCACTTCTTGAGCTGGGGAGTCCGGGGGAGGCATTTCATTCTCCATCATCTCCGGAAGAAGATCCCCCGAAGATGAACTCTGTCGAGAAGGGTTGCGATCCGGACTACAATTCACAAGCATCAGTTATTGTCTTCGGAAGTAAGGTAGGATATCTTCACTATTAAGTACTTTTTGATTACTTACAACTCGGTAGAGGGCTGATCCCTGCGCGGACATTGTGCGGCAAGAATACCCTCCGAGGTAGGACCCTCTGGCGGAGATTTCTTCTCCCGTTTGGAAACCTTAGTTTTCGGATCTTCAGAGGTAGTCCTCTTCCTTCCTCGGGGAGAGAGAATGTCAGATTCTTCCCCTTGGTTATCCTCCCTCACGGAGGCGCTCATTCCCTCGATTGGAATAGGTAGCAATGGAGGCCCGCTTTCGCCCTCTTTATTCCCCCCTTCATCTTCCTTTGAGGGCACTAGACAAGGTGCTGGCTCAAGCATCTTTTCCAGCACCGGATTGTCCAAGCCTTCAGGAAGGGGGGCTGAACACCGGATCATCTTCGCCTTTGTTATCTAGTCCTGGTGCAAGAGCGATTCTTCAGAATGATGTCATGATAAAATAAAAGGACAGTGTGTTCGGCCATGGGATTACTTACTTGGGCAGCGGAGCGGTTGCAGCTCAGGCCCACGTCCTCGGTAGTGTCCAGACACTCTATTTGGGGTCCGAAGAATGATTTGTACATCTCCTCGCGCGTCATGCCGAGGAAATTTTGAATAGTGCACGGTCCTTCCGGGTTAAATTCCCACATGCGGAGGGGCCAGCATTTGCAAGGCTGTACTCAACGAACTAGCATAACTTGCATTACCATAACCAGACTGAAATCTCCCTCGAAGAGATCTTGGATACGACTCTGCAGTATTGGCACGTCCTTGGCTGGACCCCGGCTCAGCCCCCTGCTGATCCATGACATCAGTTGTGGTGGAGGGCCCGAGCGAAAGGTGGGGGCAGCTACCCACTTGGCACTTTGGGGAGCTGTGACATAAAACCACTCCCGTTGCCACAATCCGGACACCTCTGGAAAGGAACCCTTTGGCCATGGAGCGTCAGCAATTTTGCTTATTAGAGCAACTCTGCACGCTGCGTACTGCCCCTCGACCATCTTCGGCTTCACATCGAAGGTCTTGAGCCACAGGACGAAGTGAGGGGTAATGCGGAGGAAGGCCTCACAAACGACAATAAATGACGAGATGTGAAGAAGGGAATCTGGGGCCAGATCGTGAAAATCCAGCCCGTAATAGAACATAAGACCCCTAACAAAGGGATCCAGAGCGAGGCCTAGTCCTCGAAGGAAGTGGGAGACGAACACAACACTCTCGTTGGGTTCGGGAGTAGGGACGACCTGCCCTCGGGCGGGCAGCCTATGCGAAATTTCGGCAGTCAGATATCTGGCCTCCATCAACTTCTTGATGTCCTCCTCCGTGATGGAGGAAGGCATCCAGCGGCCTTGAAGGCTGGATCCGGACATGATTGAAGGTCCGAAGCACCTGACCTGGGCTTTGGTGTTAGAACTCGAGGCGGGGGAAGGATTCGATTGAGCACGGGAGGGAAAAAAGAAAAAGCCTTGTCCCTTTATAAAGGGGATGAATATTAGGCATCCTCCTCGTGGCCATTCGAGACTTACCTAAGATCTAGGAGTCATACCAACATGCACGGTTGGGTTACCCACGTTTGTATTGATGAGAATCCCGTGATAAGGGGAACATGATCTCTGCTTTGACAAGACGTGTCAAGAAACCGCCTCGCATTATGTGCGGGGCTGGTTAAAGAAAAACGGTTCAAATAATTAGCGGGCAGTGGCGTGATGTCATGCTGCCAAAACGTGTCAGCAGATTAGATTTGTGGAAATATTATTCTCTCTACAGTGGTATGTGGAACTTATTTTGCAGGGTCGGACACTATCCTTGTATTCAAACTCTTCCGTGGTGTATTCAGAGGAGGAACCCGCCTTGCAATGCCGAAGACAACACTACGCGCCAGACTCATCGTCATTGAAGCCTGGTTTAGGGGCTACTGAGGGAGTCCTGGATTAGGGGGTCTCCGGACAGCCGGACTATATCCTTTGGCCGGACTGTTGGACTATGAAGATACGATATTGAAGACTTCGTCCTGTGTTCGGATGGGACTCTACTTGGCGTGGACGGCAAGCTAGGAAATACTGATATGGATATCTCCTTCTTTGTAACCGACCTTGTGTAACCCTAGCCTCGTCCGGTGTCTATATAAACCGGAGCGTTTTAGTCCGTAGGACAACAGACAATCATACCATAGGCTAGCATCTAGGGTTTAGCCTCTCTAATCTCATGGTAGATCTACTCTTATACTACTCATATTATCAAGAATAATCAAGCAGGACGTAGGGTTTTACCTCCATCAAGAGGGCCCGAACCTAGGTAAAACATCGTGTCCCCTGCCTCCTATTACCATCCGCCCGAGACGCACAGTTCAGGACCCCCTACCCGAGATCCACCGGTTTTGACACCGACACTATCCCTCAACTACGAGGGGAGGTAAGGAACTGCCATCTAGCTCTGCACTTGATTCACCTTCTCTTTTGAGTAAGCTTGCGACACCTAAACCTGCTTCTGCTATTCGTTCTGATATGTCGCATGTTATTGATGATGCCACTTCTGCTATGCATGATACTTATGATGAAACTACTTCTATGCTTGATACTACTATGCCACTTAGTGAATTTCTTGATGAACAACTTGCTAGGGTTAGAGAGAGTGAAAATATTGAATCTAATAATACTGATGAAAGTGATGATGAAGACTTGCCTGTTATTCCTAAGGGTTATGTTTTTGATAAAAAAAGCTTCTTTAGCTATTTTAGCTTGCAAAGATAGATACGAACTCAAGAGGTTATTAGCTAAATGGAATCAGCAATCTCTAAATGCTAGAATGAAACCTGACCCTGCTTTTGGTACTTCACCTATCTGTGTTACTGATAAGGATTATGAATTCTCTGTTGATCCTGATATAATTACTTTGGTTGAATCCGATCCTTTTCATGGCTATGAATCTGAAACTGTTGTGGCACATCTTACTAAATTAAATGATATAGCTACCCTGTTCACTAATGATGAGAGAACTCGTTACTTTTATATCCTTAAAATATTTCCGTTCTCATTAAAGGGTGATGCTAAGATATGGTTTAATTCTCTTGATCCTGGTTGTGTGCGTAGTCCCCAGGATATGATTTATTACTTCTCTGCTAAATATTTCCCTGCTCATAAGAAACAAGCTGCTTTAAGGGATATATATAATTTTGTGCAAATTGAAGAAGAGAGTCTCCCACAAGCTTGGGGGAGGCTTCTAAAATTGCTTAATGCTTTGCCTGATCATCCTCTTAAGAAAAATGAAATACTTGATATCTTTTATAATGGACTAACCGATGCCTCCAGAGATTACCTGGATAGTTGTGCTGGTTCTGTTTTCAGGGAAAGAACACCAGATGAAGCTAAAATTCTATTGAATAATATGTTGACAAATTAAAATAATTGGACACTTCCTGAACCAGTTCCCGAGCCAGCTCCTGGGCCTATTCCTAAACCAACTCCGAAGAAAAGGGGTATTCTATTTCTCAGTCCTGAAGATATGCAAGAGGCAAAGAAATCTATGAAAGAAAAAGGTATTAAAGCTGAAGATGTTAAGAATTTACCTCCTATTGAAGAAATACATGTTCTTAATTTACCACCTGTTGAAGAAACATATGATCTTAATCCATTACCTATTGAAGAAACTCATGGTCTTGATAACCCGACACAGGTAGTAAAGGTAAATTCTCTCTATAGATATGATAAAGCTGAAATCCCATTTACTAAATTTGCTAGCCTATGCTTAGATGAGTTTGATAAATTTATGGCTAAGCAAGAAGATTTTAATGCTTATTTTGGTAGAAAATTGAAATGCAATTCAAATATGCTTGACACTTGGGTGATTATATGGCTAATGTCAAAGGTGAACTTAAACTTATTAGCAAACATGCTTCTATGGTTACCACTCAAGTAGAACAAGTACTTAAAGCTCAAAATGATTTGCTCAATGAATTGAATAGTAAGAATAATGATAATGCTGTTAGAGTGGCTACTAGAAATGGTAGAATTACTCAGGAACCTTTGTATCGTTAAGGCCACCCAAAGAGAATTGAGCAAGATTCTCAGAGAAATAATGTAGATGCACCTAGTCCTTCTAATAGGAAGAAAAAGAAAAATGATAGGACTTTGCATGCTTCTAGTAAACCTATTGCTCAACCCCCTGAGAATCCAAATGATATTTCTATTTCTGATGCCGAAACAAAATCTGGTAATGAACCTGAAACTAGTGATAATGTTAACGATAATGTTCATGATGATGCTCAACCTAGTAATGATAATGATATGGAAATTGAACCTGCTGTTGATCTTGATAACCCACAATCAAAGAATCAACGTTATGATAAGAAAGACTTTGTTGCTAGGAAACATGGTAAAGAAAGAGAACCATGGGTTCAGAAACCCATGCCTTTTCCTCCCAAACCATCCAAGAAAAAGGATGATGAGGATTTTGAGCGCTTTGCTGAAATGATTAGACCTATCTTTTTGCGTATGCGATTAACTGATATGCTCAAAACGAATCCTTATGCTAAGTATATGAAAGGTATTGTTACAAATAAAAGGAAGATACCGGAAGCTGAAATTTCCACCATGCTTGCTAATTATACTTTTGAGGGTGGAATACCTAAGAAACTAGGAGATCCCGCTGTACCAACTATACCATGCCCCATTAAAATAAACTATGTCAAAACTGCTTTATGTGATCTTGGAGCACGTGTTAGTGTTATGCCTCTCTCTTTATATCGTAGACTTGATTTGAATAAGTTGACACCTACTGAAATATCTTTGCAAATGGCTAATAAATTGATACGTCTCCAACGTATATATAATTTTTGATTGCTCCATGCTATATTATCTACTATTTTGGACATTATTGGGCTTTATTATCCACTTTTATATTATTTTTGGGACTAACCTATTAACCGGAGGCCCAGCCCAGAATTGCTGTTTTTTGCCTGTTTTAGGGTTTCGAAGAAAAGGAATATCAAACGGAGTCCAAACGGAATGAAAACTTCGGGAACGTGATTTTCTCAACGAACAAGACCCAGGAGACTTGGACCCTACGTCAAGAAAGGAAATAGGAGGCCACAAGGTAGGGGGGCGCGCCCTCCCCCACCAGGCGCGCCCTCCACCCTCATGGGCCCCCTATCGCTCCACCGACGTACTCCTTCCTCCTATATAT
>NC_041382.1:637019096-637149861 GCF_002162155.2 Triticum dicoccoides | reverse complement strand
TATCCCCGTACCCCCAAACGATCAGAACAGGAGCCAAAACCCTAATTCCACCGTAGTAACTTTCTGTATCCACGAGATCCCATCTTGGGGCCTGTTCCGGAGCTCCGCCAGAGGGGCACCGATCACGGATGGCTTCTACATCAACACCATAGCCTCTCCGATGAAGTGTGATTAGTTTACCTCAGACCTACGGGTCCATAGTTAGTAACTAGATGGCTTCTTCTCTCTTTTTGGATCTCAATACAATGTTCTCCCCCTCTCTTGTGGAGATCTATTCGATGGAATCTTCTTTTTGTGGTGTGTTTGTTGAGATCGATGAATTATGGGTTTATGATCAAGTCTATCTATGAATAATATTTGAATCTTCTCTGAATTCTTTTATGTATGATTGGTTATCTTTGCAAGTCTCTTCGAATTATCAGTTTGGTTTGGCCTACTAGATTGATCTTTCTTGCAATGGGAGAAGTGCTTAGCTTTGGGTTCAATCTTGCGGTGTCCTTTCCCGATGACAGTAAGGGAAGCAAGGCACGTATTGTATTGTTGCCATCGAGGATAACAAGATGGGGTCTTCTTCATATTGCATGAGTATATCCCTCTACATCATGTCATCTTGCTTAAGGCGTTACTCTATTTTTAACTTAATACTCTAGATGCATGCTGGATAGCAGTCGATGAGTGGAGTAATAGTAGTAGAAGCAGGCAGGAGTCGGTCTACTTGTCTCGGACGTGATGCCTATATACATGATCATACCTAGATATTCTCATAACTATGCTCATTTCTATCAATTGCTCAACAGTAATTTGTTCACCCACCGTAGAATACTTATGCTCTCGAGAGAAGCCACTACTGAAACCTATGGCCCCCGGGTCTATCTTTATCATATTGATCTCCTACTACTTAGTTATTTCCTTTGCTATTTACTTTTCCTTTATTTTACTTTGCATCTTTTATCATAAAAATACCAAAAATATTATCTTATCATATCTATCAGATCTCACTCTCGTAAGTGGCCTTATAGGGATTGACAACCCCTATTTGCGTTGGTTGTGAGGATTTATTTGTTTTGTGCAGGTACGAGGGACTCACACATAGCCTCCTACTGGATTGATACCTTGGTTCTCAAAAACTGAGGGAAATACTTACGCTACTTTGCTGCATCACCCCTTCCTCTTTGGGGAAAACCAACACAGTGCTCAAGAGGTAGCATAAATCAACTGCTATACATGTCGGTATTTGTGAGGATGTGCCTGTTGTGGTTGCAAACGTTACTATTTTAACGGACTTTGTTGTTCTTGATATTCCCGAGGACGATAGTATGTCTATTATTCTTGGAAGACCCTTTTTGAATACTGAAGGGGCTGTTATTGATTGCACCAAAGGCAATGTCACTTTTCATGTTAATGGTAGTGAGCATACAGTACACTTTCCGAGGAAACAACCTCAAGTTCATAGTATCAACTCTATTGGAAAAATTCCATCGATTGTATTTGGAGGTTTTGAATTTCCTCTTCCTACTGTCAAGAAGAAATATGATATTCCTATTATTGGGGATGTGCATATCCCCCATTGAGGTAACATAGTGTTATTCGAAATTTCTCCGGTTCCATGTTATTCGGAATGAGTTCGTTAACAAGACCTGATCAACCTTGTTATTGGATTCCTTTTGATGAGCATGAGATGGATGAAACTAGAAGGCACAACCTTCTGTATCCCACTTTTACTTTCTGTTATTTATTATAAATAAAATAAAAATAGTATTTTTTTGTCTGTTATCTGAATTATCCGTGCAATATAAAAATACCCCGAAAATAAAAGTTCTCCAAATGCCCTGAAATTTAAATATGATTTTTTCTGGAATATTTGAGAGTATTTGGCATTGAGAACACAGCAGGAGGAGCTGGCACCTGGCCACGAGGATCAGGGGTGCGCCCTACCCCTTAGGCGCGCCCCCTGCCTGATGGGCCCACGGTGGCCCTCCTCCACTTATCCTTTCACCCACACTCTCCTTCTTCCTCCCACAAACACGAATAACCAGCTCAAACCCGAGTCCAAGCTCATTTTGCTGCCATTTTCGATCTCCTTGCTCAAAGCACCTCTCACAAAACTGCTTGGGGAGATTGTTCCTTCGTATGTGACTCCTCCATTGGTCCAATTAGTTTTTGTTCTAGTGCTTTATTCATTGCAAATTTGTGCTGCCTAGGTGACCATGTTCTTGAGCTTGCATGTCAAATTTATATGGTTCCAAGTAGTTTTGATGCATGATATAGGCTCTAGGAACTTGTAGGAGTAGTTGCTATCAATATTATTGAGTTTGGTTTACTTTTATTTTGAAGTTACTAAAAATTTCAGAATTTTTCAGAAAATGATGAAGAGATTTTTGAGGGGCTCATCGAGCCGAAGCTCAAGGGAAAAGCAAAATGAAGAGGCACAGAAGCCCAAATATAATTTGCCTCACACCGCGGAGGTCAGGCCATGTGAATGGCCCTCCGATGATTTCTTGAGAGCCACCGGGATTTATGAGGATTTTTATGAACTGGCTAATAATGCAGGCCTCACCGACTTCCTCCATGACAAACGCGAACAGTATCTCTTACTCACCAATACTTTTGTGCAAAACTTCTACTATTATCCTAGGGAATCACCTCCTTCAGTAGAGTTTCATTTATATGATGTGGTGAAGAAGATGTCACTTTATGATTTTTGTCGGGTTTGTTTGATCCCTTTCGAGGGCAAAATAGAGGAACCGCATCGTGACGATGTGGATGGGTTTATTGATACCATCACCGTAGGGGAAACAAGGAAGGTTTCCGATGCACGAATCACTAGCATACATTTTCCTGTTTTACGCTACTTTGCAATATTTTCTAGTCGTTGCTTAATTGGTTGCGGAAACTGTGGAAACCTTAGTGTTCCTGATGTTATTATTTTGTTCCATGGCTTATTCTGTGATAACTCTGTGAGTATGGGCGGTATTATTGCTAAACGGTTAAGTCTCCATACAAAGGGCCCCATCTTTGGGGGTATCTATGCTTCACGCCTAGCTGCACATTTTAACATACCTATTAGGCATTATGAGAAGGAAGAAAAATTGCTGCCTCGTGTTTATTTAGATTATAAGAGTATGGTAGCACATGATTTCATTATAAAGAACACGGAAGGGGAGCTTAAATACAAATTGTTCTTTGATAAACATCATCCTGAGACTATTACCTTGCCTGCTCCTTCCTTGTTTGATTTATCAGCAGGCCAGTACCTTGTCTCGCCGGAGGACAGTCACGCCTACCGGAACCCTGCACCAGCCATAGAGCCAGAGTCGGAACCACAAGTTGATCCTCCACGACAGTCTAATTACCATTGGGATCCGGAGATGATTGCCAACTAGTCGCAGTCAGAGTCTTCTTCATCGCAGTACGACCCCAACTATTATTATGGATATCCGCCAGGCCAGCCGTGGCCATAGACCAACTTAGGCCAAAAGCCTAAGCTTGGGGGAGTACGTATTTCTCACCGACATTACATTTATGTTCACACACTCATTGCTAGATGTCGGTGCTCATACTTTTTCATTGTATCATCCATGCTAGTTTATTTTCATTTTTATGCTTTCTTCTTGTGTGTTTAATAAACCTTAAGAAAAACCAAAAAAATTAGTTGTAGCTTTTAATTAGTTTACTTTCTATGTTTGTAGTAGTAATCAAAAAGAAAACCCAAAAATATTTCTTGTTCTTCTTTTGCTTGTTGGGAGCTTTCCCGTGTAAATAGTTTTATTTCTTTTCTTTTATTTGGGGGGTCGATAGGAGAATACCATGATTAAATTGTTGAAGTGGCTCTTATATGCATAATTGTTGATCTGACAAAAGAGCCCATATTGCCTTGTCTTCTCCTGTTTATTGAATGCTTGCAGATTCCAGCTTAGTCCAATGCACTCGCACTATTATTATTATTCACATCATTCGGTCGTGCAAGTGAAAGGCAGTTATGACGATATATGATGGACTAACTGAGATGAGGAAAGCTGGTATGAACTCGACCTCTTTTGTTTTTGTAAATATGATTAGTTCATCGTTCCTGATTCAGCCTATTATGAATAAACATGTTTGCAATGACAACTAGAGATCATAGTTTCTTGTGCCATGCTTGATTAGCTATGAGTTATAATGGTTTACCTTGCATGCCAACATGCTATTAAAATGGTTGTGATGTGGTATGATAGGGTGGTATCCTCCTCTGAATGATTTAAGTGACTTGACTTGGCGCATGTTCACGCATGTAGTTGAAAGAAAATCAACATAGCCTTCACGATATTTATGTTCATGGTGGATTATATCCTACTCATGCTTGCATTCGGTGTTGATTAATTTTAATGCATGTTCATGACTGTTGTTGCTCTCTAGTTGGTCGCTTCCCAGTCTTTTGCTAGCCTTCACCTGTACTAAGCGGGAATACTGCTTGTGCATCCAACTCCATAAACCCCAAAGTTATTCCATATGATTCCACCATACCTACCTATATACGGTATCTACCTGCCGTTCTAAGTAAATTTGTATGTGCCAAACTCTAAACCTTCAAATAAATATCATGTTTTGTATGCTCGAATAGCTCATGTATCAACTAGGGCTGTCCGTATCTTCCATGTTAGGCGGGTTATTCTCAAGAGGAGTGGACTCCGCTCCTCACTCACGAGTAAAATGGCTGGTCACCGGGATGCCCAGTCCCATGCTTTATGCAAACTAAATCAAAATAATTGCAAACAAAACTCCCCTTGGGAATCTTGTTAGTTGGAGGCACTCGTTGTTTCGAGCAAGCCATGGATTGATGCTTGTTGGTGGAAGGGGGAGTATAAACTTTACCATTCTGTTTGGGAACTGCCTATAATGTGTGTAGCATGGAAGATATCGCCATCTCTTGGTTGTTATGTTGACAATGAAAGTATATCGCTCAAAATATTATTCATCTCTATTTCAAAACCGAGATCTGGCACCTCTACAAATCCCTGTTTCCCTCTGTGAAGGGACTATCTATTTACTTTTATGCTGAGTCATCATCCTCTTATTAAAAAGCACCAGTTGGAGAGCACTGCTGTCATTTGCATTCATTATTGTTAGTTTACATTAAGTATGACTTGAATGGATCTCTTTTACCATGAATTACAATGTCTAGTCAGTCCTTGATCTTTAAAGGTGCTCTGCATTTATGTTTTGCGGTCTCAGAAAGGGCTAGCGAGATACCATCTTGTTATATCATATTATGATTATTTTGATAAAGTGTTGTCATCCGAGATTTATTATTATTGCTCGCTAGTTGATTATGCCATTGATATGAGTAAACTTGATACCTAAGCGTTATTGTGAATGTGGTTAGTTATAATCTTTGCTGAAAACTTGAATGCTGGGTTTACATATTTACAACAACAAGAGCAAACAGAGTTTGTAAAAGTTTTTCTTTATCACTTTCAGTCTGTCAACTGAATTGCTTGAGGACAAGCAAATGTTTAAGCTTGGGGGAGTTGATACGTCTCCGTCGTATCTACTTTTCCAAACACTTTTGCCCTTGTTTTGGACTCTAACTTGCATGATTTGAATGGAACTAACCCGGACTGACGCTGTTTTCAGCAGAATTGGTATGGTGTTTTTTATGTGCAGAAACAAAAGTTCTCGGAATGACCTGAAACTTCACGGAACACCTTTTCGGAAAATATAAAATATCCTTGCAAAAGATGAAGGACAGGGGGCCCACCACCTGTCCACGAGGGTGGGGGCGCGCCTTGGGCCCACCACCTGTCCACGAGGGTGGGGGCGCGCCTGCACCCCTAGGGCGTGCCCCCTACCTTGTGGGCCCCCTGGAGCTCCTCCGACCTCAAGACCAACTCTATATATTTGCTTTCGGGGAGAAAAAAAATCAGAGAGAAGGATTCATCGCGTTTTACAATACGGAGCCGCCGCCAAGCCCTAAAACCTCTCAGAGGGCTGATCTGGAGTCCATTCGGGGCTCCGGAGAGGGGAATCCATCGCCATCGTCATCATCAACCATCCTCCATCACCAATTTCATGATGCTCACCGCCGTGCGTGAGTAATTCCTTCGTAGGCTTGCTGGACGGTGATGGGTTGGATGGGATCTATCATGTAACCGAGTTAGTTTTGTTAGGGTTTGATCCCTAGTATCCACTATGTTCTGAGATTGATGTTGCTATGACTTTGCTATGCTTAATGCTTGTCACTAGGCCCCGAGTGCCATGATTTAGATTTGAACCTATTATGTTTTCATCAATATATTAGAGTTCTTGATCCTATCTTGCAAGTCTATAGTCACCTATTATGTGTTATGATCCGTTAACCCCGAAGTGACAATAATCGGGATACTTACCGGTGATGACCATAGTTTGAGGAGTTCATGTATTCACTATGTGTTAATGCTTTGTTTCGGTACTCTATTAAAAGGAGGCCTTAATATCCCTTATTTTCTGTAAGGACCCCGCTGCCACGGGAGGGTACGACAAAAGATGTCATGTAAGTTCTTTTCCATAAGCACGTACGACTATATTCGGAATACATGCCTACATTACATTGGTGAACTGGAGCTAGTTCTGTGTCACCCTAGGTTATGATTGTTACATGATGAACCGCATCCGGCATAATTTCCAACACTGATCCATTGCCTACGTGCTTTCCACATATTATTCTTCGCTTATTTACTTTTCCGTTGCTATTGCTATCATCACTACAAAATAAAAAACATTAATTTTGCTACTGTTACCTTTTGCTACCGTTACCACTACTATCATATTACTTTGCTACTAAACACTTTGCTGTAGATATAAAGTTTCCAGGTGTGGTTGAATTGATAACTCAGTTGCTAATACTTGAGAATATTCTTTGGCTCCCCTTGTGTCGAATCAATAAATTTGGGTTGAATACTCTACCCTCGAAAACTGTTACGATCCCCTATATACTTGTGGGTTATCACTTGCTTATCCATTCTTGCACACTCGAGCTCCAGCGCCCAAGTTCGCGTCTTTCTTCTCAAACCACTCCAAGCATGTCCGGAGCGGGATGCAAGTGGATGATCTCCTCCATCACGGAGGAGAACATCACAAAGTTACGGGAAGCCGGATATCTGGCCGCGGATACTGTGCACTGATTGCCAGATGCGGGGCAGATTATCCCTACGCCCGAACCCCATGAGAGGGTAGTTTTTCTTACCCACTTCGTCCGCGGACTAGGATTTCCCCTCCACCCGTTTGTCCGCGGGCTCATGTTCTACTATGGGCTGGATTTTCATGATCTGCCCCCAATTTCATCCTCAACATCTCGGTGTTCATCGTCGTGTGCGAGGCCTTCCTCCGCATCAGGCCCCACTTCGGCCTGTGGCTGAAGACTTTCAATCTTAAGCCGAAGGTGGTGGTCGGCCAGCAAGCAGAGTGCGGAGGCGCCATGGTGGGAAAAATGCCTAACGTCACCTAGCTCGAAGGCTCCTATGTGGAGAACAGAAAGGGGTGGCAATCGGGGTGGTTCTACATCACCGAGCCGCGCCACACCAACTGGGTGGTGGCCCCAAAATTTCGATCCGGAATCCCCACGCGGCTCGCCTCCTGGAAAGAGAAGGGCCTGTCCTGGGGTTCTCCAGTAGAGCTGATCAGACTCCAGACCTGCATCAGGAACATGATGAGCAAGAAAATCAAGCTCGTCAACGTGGTCCAGGTCATGCTCTTCCGCCGGATTCTCCCGTGTCAACGACGGGCATTCAATTTGTGGGAGTTTGACCCGACCAAGCACCATACGCTGCGAGAGCTCTTCGACATGACGCACAAGGATGTCTAGAAGGTGCTTTTCAAAGGCGCTGAGGTACCTTCTTCCCTCACCGAGGACCGTGGACTCAGCGCAAAGCGCCATGCCAATCCGGTAAGTTTTTATATCTCACGGGGTATTTATTTGCCCAGTTACATGATGTGCGGGATCTAAGCTCCCATGCCATTAACAGGACTGGGTAAAGTCAGCGGAGTAGCTCGATTGCCCAGCCCCCCTGCCTGAAGATCCTGCAGATGCTCTCCTAACGGAGATGCTAGCTCCGGCGCCTTACGAGGCACCGTTGAAGAAGGCCCAGAAGAAGGCCACAGGGACCCGAAAGGGTCTCTAGCACAAGGTTATGTCGGACTCATTGTCCGACAACTCTGAAGCGCACTCCTCCCACGAAAACGAGGAGGAGGAAGAGAAAAGTTCTCCCCCCAGCCGGGGGAGACAAGAAAAGGAAGGCCGACCCAACCGGGGAGGCCGAAGGGTTCAAGAAGGGAAGGACTCTCCTTCCGGACTGCTCCACGACGGCCGCCTATAGCGGCGACGAGTGGCTACCCAAGGTTAAGCCCCTGGCGAAGTCATAAGTATCCGGATACCATGGTAATTCATGGTATGTTTTATTGCACTTCTTCTCCTCATGCCGAACATGATTATGTAGTCCGTCCCGAGCTCATCTCGACGTGTCTTCATCGGGCGGCTCTTTGGACTCGTCAGATATGAATAGCGGTTCTCTTCCGACCGCCTCCACCCCTTGCCCTACGAACAACGTGAGGTGTTGTCTAGAAAGGCACCGAGCCGAGGGGAGGTGGTCCTGGGGGCGCCTCGAGGCGACCTTCCGGACCCTGGGCGCAAAGGGAGCAAGACTCCCCCGGGCTCCGAGTTCGGCCCCCAGCCGAACACTGCCCGGAACCTTCGATGGTTCCGGACTCCGGCAGGCGATCCCCCGTTAAGGGGGCAAGCCGCCCATGCAGGTGTCGTCTGTCCATCCAGAGGCACCGGGCAACTTGCTGGAAGCGCTTCGCGATGCTTCCATCGACGAAGAGCACCGCACTATCATTTGTGCGGTGATCGAAAAAGTTCAGTCCGCCAAAAATGTACTGAATGAAGCTTGCGCCAGCCTCCTAACATGCTTTTAGGTAAGCAATCAAAATATAAGAAAATATTTCCGTATAGACGGTAGCCCCTGATGCTCTGTTCGGCGTTCGAGAAGAAAGGCCGAATAGAGGATCAAATGATAACTCAGGAGTCTAATCAGAATATGTCTATGTGTATGTGCAGGCTTCACTGCTGGCCGCTGTCGCACATACTGCGGAGGTCTCTACACTGAAGCAGGACCCGGAGCGGTCCGAAAACGAGCTCGGCCTTACCAAGAGGCAGCTCGAGGAGAGCAAAGTAAGCAATACCTTGTCTACGCTTTAAAAAGAAGTTCGGTTGTGAAGTAATAGGATCATCATGAATTTTCCAGGGGCCACGACCGAGGTGGTGACCCTGAAGAAGGTGTTGTCCGAGGCCAAAGACAAAGCGGCCAAGGAGCGCCTTGAGCGGGAAAAGCAAGAAGCCCGAGTAGGCGAGGTGCAGCAAGAGCTCGAGGCTCTCACCAAGAAACACGAGTCCTTGGAGCTTGACTCTAAGATGCGAGAGTCCGAGCTTGCGAAGGCGCTCGAAAGCGCCCGGAGCGCTAAGGCTGAAGCCCACAAGGCCCTCCAAGAGATTGATGCGGTGAAAAAGATAGCAGCGGGTAAGGCATTCATTATGCAAAGCAAGCATGTGAAGGAAACTTTCCTTTTTACTTACCCGAGTTCGGAGCTCTCCAGGAGCGTTCGCAGATCTTCCCCGCAGTGTACTAGATGCCATGGAGTTTTACCGAGCTGAGGAGGGGAGCTCGATGAAAAAGTTGTTCTGGTCTCAGTATACTGGGACCGAACACCCAATAACCTTGAGCGATCAGCTGAAGCAATTGGTCGAGCTTCACAAGGCGGCCGAACAGGCCATGAAGGGTCTTATAGTCTGGATGTGGCCTAGCGAGCCCCTGCCCGGCAGCTACTTCGGTCTGGTGAGGCGGCTTGTGGATGCCTGGACATAGCTTGAAGTCATAAAGTGGTCCGTCTGCATCGAGGGTGCGCGCAGGGCTTTTGCCCGGGCGAAGGTGCACTGGGCGAAACTGGACGCCGTGAAGCTGGTGAAGGAGGGGCCGCCGGAGGGCAAGGAGCATCGCTGCCCCGAAATGTATTATGAAAGTGTCCTGAAGGGTTCCCGCATTGTGGCGGAGGAATGTGCCAGAGATGTAATTTTTGAATGAACATGCTCATGTGATCCTGTAATATGAAACGAGTTCATTTGTGCTATGCAACACTTTTGTGAATTTAAAATATTACCTTCTATGCGGCCGTTTACAAAATCTGAGAGTTGGCCAATTGTCGGCTTCTGCCCCCGTGTAACTAGTACTGGGGTGTTCGGCATAAACCTGAGCACTCTTTATCCCAATTTTGGGTCCTTCAAGGGAGGTGTTCAGCACAACGAACCAGACAATCAGACTATAAGGCTTTATCACTCTCACTTAGCCATAGAAGTCTACAATTTTAAATTTTGGCGAAGCCCCTAGTATTCGGAAGGCCGAATTTGGGGCGCTATATACGCCTAAGTCGGGCAAGGCTGGCTCCTCGCCCGAAGCGGAAAAAGTCTTTAAGGACTTGAGACCTCTCGAACAACGACCAGCTCTCGCCTTATCATGACAGTCAGTTTTCGGCTTTCTCTATCGAGGTGCTCGTCCGGAAGAACTGGGACACAATCGCAGTAGTTCTCCCAGCGCTACCTTAGCCGATATAGCGGAACGTAAGGTAGGAAAGCATGGGAGCCGGGCAAACCCAACTATTGACCCAAGACATGATTCGGAGTTGATGCATATAATGCTATAAGTTTAGGGTGCCGCACTGTCGAAAGTGTTCGGACTTCTCACGCCGTATTATGGGGTAAACGAAAGCCCCTGGCGTACTGGTCGTACCAGAATGTACGGGTGCAAGTTGTCGTAAATGAACATATAAGAAAAAAGGGATGGGTAATGCAATAATAGACTAATGCTATACATTGTTATTTAAATAATACGTCAAAGCGTACCGATACAAGTAGTGCAATAAGCAGAAAATAGGACTATTTGACATGTCCTATCCAAGGGCAAGCTGTGTATGGATAGTAGAAAGCGGGTATATTGATTATTATTAGAGACCACCTGGGGGTTCCCGTGTACGTCTTAGCTTCTTACCTCCTTGGTTGTTCCTTCCTGTAATGTGCTCGGCAATTGTACTGCCGGAAAGGGCTTCCAGAGAGTTAGGTCCTGAAAGAGAAAAAATGATAAAGGTATACAACCCCTAGGGCGGTTAAGCCGCATTGCGGGACGTGCCTTGATCGTGCCTCCGCCTATGCCCATGGTATTTTCAGTGCGTAATTATGTACGTGCGGCACGTATTTCATCGCTTGAATGGGAGTAGGACAGGGGCCAAGTTGCTAGGCGAGCTCTGAACATGCCAGGCGATCCTGTTGTAGGTTACTCCGGACTCGCTTGACGGTATCCGGGGGCTGTACCGTCGAATTGGCGGTTTGCCTTAAAAGGCTACTTTGTGCTTCTGCTGCGAGGGCCGCAGTGTGCTCTTCCGTGCGGAGCGAGCGTTCTGTATTTCCATTGACTGTTATGAGCCCCCTAGGTCCTGGCATCTTGAGCTTGAGGTATGCGTAATGCGGTACCGCATTGAATTTTGCAAATGCAGTTCGCCCGAGCAGTGCGTGATAGCCACTGCAGAACGGGACGATATCGAAGATTAACTCCTCGCTTCGGAAGTTGTCCGAAGATCCGAAGACCACTTCCAGTATGATTGAGCCCGTGCAACAGGCCTCTACACCTGGGATGATGCCCTTAAAGGTGGTTTTGGTGGGTTTGATCCTCGAGGGATCTATACCCATTTTGCGCACTATATCCTGATAGAGCAGGTTTAGGCTGCTGCCGCCGTCCATAAGGACTCGAGTGAGGTGAAATTCATCAATGATGGGGTCTAGGACCAATGCGGCGAGTCCGCCATGACAGATACTAGTGGGGTGGTCCCTGCGATCGAAAGTGATTGGACAAGAGGACCATGGGTTGAACTTTGGGGCGATGGGCTCTATCGCATAGGCGTCCCTTACTGCACGCTTCCGTTCCCTCTTAGGAATGTGGGTTGCGTATATCATGTTCACCGTCTTCGCATGTGGGGGAACCTCTTATGTCCTCTAGTGTTCGGCGGCCGGGGCTCCTCCTTGTCATCACTATACATCCCCTTGTCCTTGTTTTCGGCATTCAACTTGCCGGCCTGCTTGAACACCCAACATTCTTTGTTGGTGTGATTGGCTGGCTTATCGGGGGTGCCGTGGATTTGACATGAGCGATCGAGTATGCGGTCTAAACTGGACAGGCCCGGAGTACTTCTTTTGAATGGCTTTTTCCGCTGACCGGATCTTGAGCCTCTGAATCCGGCATTGACTGCTGTATCATCGGTGTTATCACCGTTGTTGTGGCGTTTTTGTCTATTACGACGTGGTCTGCCGTTGGCATCTTTGGTATCCGAAGTGCCCGGATTCCTTGATGTGTTGTTGCTGCGAGCCAGCCAGCTATCCTCGCCCGCACAAAAGCGGGTCATGAGTGTCATGAGGGATGCCATAGATTTCGGCTTCTCCTGGCCGAGGTGCCGGGCGAGCCATTCGTCACGGATGTTATGCTTGAATGTTGCTAAGGCCTCTGCATCCGGACAGTGAACAATTTGGTTTTTCTTAGTTAGGAACCATGTCCAGAATTGCCTGGCCGATTCCCCTGGTTGCTGAGTTATATGGCTCAAGTCATCAGCTTCCGGTGGTCGCACATAAGTGCCCTGGAAGTTGTCAAGGAATGCGTCTTCCAAATCCTCCCAACTGCCGACGGAGTCTGCTGGCAAGCTATTCGGCCAATGCCGAGCTGGTCCTTTGAGTTACAGTGGGAGGTACTTGATGGCATGAAGATCATCACCGCGAGCCATGTGGATGTGAAGGAGAAAATCCTCAATCCATATAGCGGGATCTGTTGTACCATCATATGATTCGATATTTACGGGCTTAAAGCCCTCCGGAAATTCGTGATCCGTAACTTCATCAGTGAAGCATAGGGGGTGTGCGTCGCCTCTGTGCCGGGCTATATCACGACACAGTTCATATGAGTCTTGTCGGCCCGGCCGGATTTATTTTTAGTGTGTCCGGCGTGACGGTCATCGTCCCGCGTTGGTGCGCGCCCCCGTGACCCGTATATTGACCTTGCATGTTTTGCCCTGCTGTCCAACACGTCTCGCAGGTCCCATGTGTTGCCCCGGGCCTTGGTATTTTTGATTGAGTGGCGGCGGGGTGCAGGCTGAAACGCCTCTTTGGCTCGGCAACGCGGTGGCCGGTCAGCCGCATCGTACACTGGTGATGGAGGTTTCAATGCTTCCTCCTCAAGGTGGGGTAGCAACCCGCGCTTTGGGTAACTCTTGGAGGGGCGCTCGAGTTCATATTCCTTGGCCGCAAGGACTTTGGTCAGCTTGAGGCTGTTGTTGCTTTTTCTTCAAGCTTTTTGCTGTGGCCATAAGCCTGCGCTTGAAGCGCTCCTGCTTGACGGGATCCTCAGGCACGATAAATTCTTCATCGCCGAGGCTCACCTTGTCTTCGGAGAGAGGCATGTAATTTTCCTCCTCCGATTCTCCATCTACTGCCTGCTCTGGAGGGCTAGCTTGTTCGCTCTCCCGCTCTAAATTGAGCTGGAGGGGATTGTGGTTGTCTTCGGCACTATCCGGAGTGTTATTGTCTCTTGTGCTGGTATCACTACTTTTGTTGTGGCGGGACTTAGAGCTGCGCCGCTGACGTAGGCGCTTGGGTTGCTTCTTGGAGGGGTCATCCTCCGCTGTCTCGTCGCCATTGCCTTCTTTGGGGGTGTCCACCATGTATATATCGTATGATGAGGTGGCGGTCCAGCGCCCTGTGGGCGGTGGTTCCTGTTTGTCTGTTGTATCGTCGTCCATACCGTCGATGTCTTCGAAGTCGAAGTCGAGCATGTCGGTTAAATTGTCGATAGTGGCTACTAAGTGGGTGGTGGGTGGGCAGCGAATTTCTTCGTCGTCCGCATCCCATTCTAGCCGGACATAGTTCGGCCAAGGTTCTCCTGACAAGGAGAGAGACCTTAATGAATTTAGCACATCGCCGAAAGGCGAGTGCTGAAAGATATCTGCGGAGGTGAACTCCATGATCGGTGCCCAGTCGGATTCGATAGGCACGGATGCAGGCGGCTCGGAGTCCGTGGCCGGAGACGAATCCAGTGGTTCGGCGACACGGCTCTCGTAAGGGGTGAAGTCAGTATCCGGCTCCATCGCCAAGGAGAGTGCGGCCTCCATGGCGGGTTCTATCCCTCCGTCCTCGGATGGTGCAATTTGCTCCGGATTGAAGGCCGGAGTAGTTGCAGATGCGATCTCCCGAACACTGTCCGACGGCAGAGTTACGTCGTGCTCGTCGTGATTGTGCGGCGCACCTAGCATGGGCTCGAATCCGTCGAAGATCAAGTCTCTGCCGATGTCGGCAGTGTAGTTTAAGTTTCCGAACCTGACCCGATGGCCAGGGGCATAGCTCTTGATCTGCTCCAGATGGCCAAGAGAATTGGCCCGCAGTGCGAAGCAGCCAAATACGAAGATCTGTCCGGGGAGGAAAACCTCACCCTGGACCGCATCGTTACCGATGATCGAAGGGGCCATCGAGCCTTATGGTGATGGTACAGTGGAACTCTCAATGAAAGCACCAATGTCGGTGTCAAAACCGGCAGATCTCGGGTAGGGGGTCCCGAACTGTGCGTCTAAGGCGGATGGTAATAGGAGGTAGGGGACACGATGTTTACCCTGGTTCGGGCCCTCTTGATGGAGGTAATACCCTACGTCCTACTTGATTGTTCTTGATGATATGAGTATTACAAGAGTTGATCTACCACGAGATCGTAGAGGCTAAACCCTAGAAGCTAGCCTATGGTTGTCCTACGGACTAAACCCTCCGGTTTATATAGACACCGGAGAGGGCTAGGGTTACACAGAGTCGGTTACAAGGGACGAGATCTACATATCCATATTGCCAAGCTTGCCTTCCACACCAAGGAAAGTCCCATCCGGACATGGGACGAAGTCTTCAATCTTGTATATTCATAGCCCAACAGTCCGGCCAAAGGATATAGTCCGGCTGTCCGGAGACCCCCTAATCCAGGACTCCCTCAAGTAGTTTAACACTAATTAACTTAGATTAGTTAGTTAGTCACCAACCAGTGGGCCCCACTGGTCAGGTTTGACCTAGACCGTCCTGTTGACCCTGCTGACGTCACACAGACGCAATGCTGATGCAGTAATTGATTTTCTAGATTTAAAATAATCCAGGAAATTCAGAAAATGACTTAAACTTCAAAAAATCATAGAAATTCAACCGTAGCTCAGAATGAAATATTTTATATATGGAAAATGATCAGAAAAATATGAAGAATCTGTTTAGGCCATATTCATGCATATTTGAGGTAGTTAACGTCACTGTTTAGGACAAACTAAGTGAATGGCATTTGAATATTAACTTATGGAGTTTGAATTTGAACCTAGGGTTCAAACCAACTTCATTTAATATGGTTGCTAGTTGCATTAGCTCAATCAACAGCATATTGCCATGTCACATTCATGCATCATATTATTGCATTGCATTGATTGCGTTTCCTCCCTGTTGCTGGTAATTGTCCCCCTTAAGTAGATGTTATTCCTGCGATGAGTTTGATGACACTGATGAAGAGATATACTATCTTCGGAAGTTCCAGGCAAGAAAAAATCCCTTGTTCATTCTGATACAATCCCACTCTCTCGCTCCTGCTCTCTTTTACTGCATTAGGACAACAACGATGCATTCTGTTACTTGTTGCGGTAGTTGAACCCCTTTCCTCTGCATGACCTGTCATTGCCACAGTAAATAGATGAAACCCACTAGCATGAGTAGGAGTTGTTTGAGCCCTGATGTGCCTACTCATTCATGCTTGTTTGTCATTCCTGCTATTGCTTAGAGTCGTGTCAGGTCTGATTCATTGGGGATGAATTCAAAAGTTATGAACATGTCCTACTGTGTGAGCTAAGTGTGTGAACATGATTTGGTAAAGGTAGCGGTGAGAGGCCATGTAGGAGTACATGGTGGGTTGTCTCATTGAAACCGTCCTTAGGAACTGAGTTCTATGTTTGTGATCCATGAACAACTACTACCACACGTTGGGCCCTAAACCAATGGACCCTCTCGACTTATTAACCGCCTTGATATTTGTCCAGGAGTTGCAACTAGTTTCTGGTGTTTGTAGGATATGTGTTGGAGGCCGTGCATAGCGCTGACCCTAGGGGTGGGCTATGATGCGGTAGATACACCGTGGCACGGTGTACCGGGCACCCGTTTGGTGTCTCGGGAACCCTGCACACATCGTTTGGGGTTGTGAGTGAAACCCCGGCCGGATCTCCTCGCGGATGGAACTCGAATAGGCGATAAACCTGGACTAGAGACTTCTGTGGTTAGTCAGGTCATGGCCGACTCCCTCGCCAGGCTTCCACTTGAAGGTTGCCGAGATACACAACGTGTACATGGTGGTAAGTGGTGAGAGCATGTGGGAAGAAGTACACCCATGCAGGGTTATAAATGATCTATTCGAATAGCCGCGTCCACGGTAAAGGACCTCTGGGTTGCATGTGCAGTTCATAGACAAGTGAAAGTGGATACTCTAAAATGTGCAAGATAAGCATGAGTGCTATGGATGGCGTTCTCGTAGGGAGACGGGAGCGGATCCATAGTGGTGTATTGATATGGTGAATAGGTGGACTCGTGTGCACCACCGCAAAAGAGTTACTTGAAGTCGTAGCTCAGGATAGCCACCGAGTCAAAGCTGGCTTGCTGCAGTTAAACCCCACCATCCCTTTGTTGATAATGATGCATATGTAGTTAGTTCTGATGTAAGTCTTGCTGAGTACATTTGTACGCACGTTTGCTTAATTTATGTTTTTGCAGAGAGACTACAGTCTCGCTAGTAGTTCCGCGTGGACTTCGACGTTTAGCTTGTTACCTCAGCTACGATCTTGTGCCCTTGGCAGGATCTTGCAGATAGTCAGGCTTCTCGGCCTTTTTCATTTGTAGTTGTCTGTACTCAGACAAGTTAAGCTTCCGCATGTGCTTTTGACTTGTATGCTCTGAATGTTGGGTCATGAGACCCATGTTTGTAATATCTTGCTCCTCGGAGCCTATTAAATAAATACTTTGAGTCATAGAGTTATGTTGTGATGCCATGTTGTATTTTCACATATCGAGCATATTGTGTGCATGATTTGAAATGCTTGGTATGTGTGGGATCCGACAACCTAGTTGTTTATCCTTGGTAGCCTCTCTTACCGGGAAATGCCTCTTAGTGCTTCCAGTGAGCCATGGTAGCTTGCTACTGCTCCAGAACACTTAGGCTGGCCGGCATGTGTCCTTGTTCGTTCCTGTGTCTGTCCCTTCAGGGAAATGTCACGCGGTGTCTCTAGAGTCTTGTTAGCCTGCTACAGCCTGAATTCTTCGGAGTCTAGTTAGCCCAGCTACTATAGCCCGGATTCACTCGCTGATGACCGACACATTCGTTGCTGGGTCATGTATGCATGTCCCTGCAAGTTAGTGCCACTTTAGGTTTACGATTAGTCATGTTGGCCCGGTTTCTTTGTCATATGGATGCTAGCGACACTACCATATACATGAGCCAAAAGGCACAAACGGTCCCGGGCCAGGTAAGGTGGCACCCGTGGGAATACCGTGCGTGAGGCCGCAAAGTGATATGATGTGTTACATGCTAGATCGGTGTGACTTAGGATCGGGGTCCTGACAATGCTAGAATTGTATTAACTGAAAACTTTGTACATGTGTGAATACATAGACAAACAGATGGTCCCTAGTATGCCTCTACTAGACTAGCTCGTTAACCAAATATGGTTAAGTTTCCAAACCATGGACATGTGTTGTCATTTGATGAATGGGATCACATCATTAGAGAAGGATGTGATGGACAAGACCCATCCATTAGCTTAGCATAATGATCGTTTAGTTTTACTGCTATTGCTTTCATCATGACTTGTACATGTTCCTCTGACTATGAGATTATGCAACTCCCGAATACCGGAGGAACACCTTGTGTGCTATCAAACGTCACAACGTAACTGGGTGATTATAAAGATGCTCTACAGGTGTCTCCGATGGTGTTTGTTGAGTTCGCATAGATCGAGATTAGGATTTGTCACTCCCTGTATCGGAGAGGTATCTCTAGGCCCTCTCGGTAATGCACATCTATAAGCCTTGCAAGTAATGTGAGTAATAAGTTAGTTATGGGATGATGCATTACAGAACGAATAAAGAGACTTGCCGGTAACGAGATTGAACTAGGTATGATGATACCGATGATAGAATATCGGGCAAGTAACATACTGATGACAAAGGGAATAATGTATGTTCTTATGCGGTTTGACCGATGAAGATCTTTGTAGAATATGTAGGAACCAATATGAGCATCCAGGTTCCGCTATTGGTTATGGATCGGAGATGTGTCTCGGTCATGTCTACATAGTTCTCAAACCCGTAGGGTCCGCACGCTTAACGTTTGATGATGATTTATATTATGAGTTATATGATTTGATGACCGAAGATTGTTAGGAGTCTCGGATGAGATCACGGACATGACGAGGAGTCTCGAAATGGTCGAGAGGGAAAGATTCATATATTGGAAGGTTGCATTCAGACACCGGAATGGTTTCGGGAAGTTTCGGAGTATCGGGGGTTATCGGAACCCCCCCTTAGGAAGTTAATGGGCCAACATGGGCCTTAGTGGAGAAGAGAGAGGGACGACCAGGAGGTGGCGCGCGCCCCCCTTGCCAATCCTAATAGGACAAGGGGTGTGGGCGGTGCCCCCCCTTTCCCTCTCCCACTCCTTCTCTCTTTCCCCCTTTGCTACTCCGGAAAAGGAAAAAGAAGAGGGAATCCTACTAGGACTAGGGAGTCCTAGTAGGACTCCCGACACATGGCGCGCCTCCTCCCTGGCCGCCGGCCTTCCCCCTTCATTATATACGTGGGAGGCGGGCACCCCAAAGACACACCAAGTCTTCTCTTAGCCGTGTGCGGTGCCCCCCTCCAAAGTTACACACCTCGGTCATGTCATCGTAGTGCTTAGGCGAAGCCCTGCGCCGGTAACTTCATCATCACCGTCAACACGCCATCGTTCTGATGGAACTCTCCCTCATCCTCAACTGGATCAAGAGCTCGAGGGATGTCAGTGTGCTGAACGTGTGCTAAACACGGAGGTGCTGTACGTTCGGTGCTAGGATCGGTTGAAGCACGAAGATGTTTGACTACATCAACCGCGTTACTAAACGATTCCGCTTTCAGACTATAAGGGTACGTGGACACACTCTCCCGTCTCGTTGCTATGCATCTCCTAGATAGATCTTGCGTGATCATAGGTAATTTTTCTGAAATACTGCGTTCACCAACACTACCCAGCATGCATCTAGTGTATTAAGTTCATGGGGAAACAGAGTAATGCAATAAGAACGATAACATGATGTAGACAAGATCTATCTATGTAGAGATAGACCCCATTGTTTTATCCTTAGTAGCAACGATACATACGTGTCGGTTCCCCTTCTGTCACTGGGATCAAGCACCATAAGATTGAACCCACTACAAAGAACCTCTTCCCATTACAAGATAAATAGATCAAGTTGGCCATAGACAACCCAAATATTGGAGAAGAAATACGAGGCTATAAGCAATCATGCATATAAGAGATCAAAGAAACTCAAATAACTTTCATGGATATAAAAAGATAGATATGATCATAAACCCAAAGTTCATCTGATCCCAACAAACACATCGCAAAAAATATTTAAATCATATGGATCTCCATGAGACCATTGTATTGAGAATCAAACGAGAGAGAAGAGGAAGCCATCTAGCTACTAACTACGGACCCGAAGGTCTACAAAGAAGTACTCACACATCATCGGAGAGGCACCAATGGAAGTGGTGAACCCCTCCATGATGGTGTCTAGATTGGATCTAGTGGTTTTGGACTCTACGGCAGCTGGACTTGATTTTCGTCGACTCCCCTAGGATTTCTGGAATATTGGGGTATTTATAGAGCAAAGAGGCAGTCTGAGGGGCACCCGAGGTAGGCACAACCCACCAGGGCGCGCCTGGGCCTCCTGGCGCGCCCTGGTGGGTTGTGCTCCCCTCGGAGCACCCCCAGGCATTGCCTTAGCCCATTGGGTGTCTTTTGGTCCATAAAAATTCTCTGTAAAGTTTCGTTGCATTTGGACTATGTTTGGTATTGATTTCCCGCGATGTAAAAAACATGCATAAAACAACAACTGGTACTTGGCACTATGCCAATAGGTTAGTGCCAAAAAATGATATAAAATGACTATAAAATGATTATAAAACATCCAAGATTGATAATACAACAGCATGGAACAATAAAAAATTATAGATATGTTGGAGATGTATCAGCATCCCCAAGCTTAACTCCTGCTCGTCCTTGAGTAGGTAAGTGATAAAAACAGAATTTTTGATGTGGAATGTTGCCTAACATGTCATATCATATTCTTTTCCTTATAGCATGGACATTTGGACTTTTATATTGTTCAAAGCAATAGTCTAGTTTTAACATGATAACTTAAATAATCAAGCATATCAACAAGCAACCATGTCTTTCAAAATATCAATGCTAAAATAAGCTATCCCTAGCCCATCATTCTCAATCATTGACCCATTCATGAAACACAGTCGCATATTAACTACACCCAATACTCAAGTATGATCATAGTGCCACCTAGTTGGTGCTTTATAAGATAATATGGAGACTCAAATTCAAAATAAAAATTTCATAAAGTAAAAGAAAGGCCCTTCGCAGAGGGAAGTTGGGATTTGTAGAGGTGTCGGAGCTCAAAGCGAAAAACTTAGAGGTAAAAACAATTTGGGAGGTGTGGCTTTCCCACCAACGAAAACGACTTAGAGTTCCCAACACTTTCCATGCTAGATATATCATAGGCGGTTAGCAAACAGAAATTAAAGTTTATTCCTTTTCACCCATACTTTCACTTTCCATGTGTAACATCCCAAATTTTCAATTTGGAATGTTATAAATAGGTCATTCATGCATATCATATTTTATTGCATTTTGTTTTGCGATCCTAGAAAATCCTAAGCAACTCAAGGACCCACGGAGAGAGTTGGGGATTCCACGATTTTCATATTTGAATTTTTTCTCAAATATCAAAACAAGGATCATTTTGGTTTTAATTATTTTTTCCTTCAAAAATATTTCATATTAAATTATATGAGAGGAGATAATATGACTTCTACAAAATAAAAGAAATATTGGAGGAAAAATGTTAAAATCAAATAAATAATTTTATTTGGATTCTATTGCTATTTTATTTTGAATTAGGAAAAATATGCGTTTTTCAAAATTGCATTAGAGGCCCAAATAAATATTCACTTTGTCCACAATATTATTAGAGGATCATGAAAAAATATTTCAAGATTTTTGGACTCCATTTAATATTTCTTTTGTTAGTTTTTCCGCGTGAGGATTTTTTTTAAAAAGTCAACCGACCTATCGGGCCGTGGCCGAGCCGGACTCGTCCGAGCTCAGGCTTTATAAGCCCAAGCCCGAGGAGCCCTGAGGCCCAGCCGCCGCCGCCCCAAACCCTAACCCTAGCACCGCCGCCGCCCGCCGCCTCGTCGGAGTTTGCGCCGCCGGTTTTCTTCACTGGTTTTCGTCGGTTTTGTTTTCGGTAAAAACCCTAGATTGGTTTTATTTTTAGATCGGTTTTGTCTGGTTTTCTTCGGTTTAGTTAAATAGCGGACGTTCGTCCGAAGTTCGTTTTAATGAAGGATGTTCGTCAGTTAGCCGCAGACAGGTGAACGTTCGGTCGTTAGCCTGTTCGTCTCGTTTTATTTTTCCAGGGTTTTTCCGCGATTATTTTTTATCGCAATTTCTGCCCTGATCTTTGTTTTAGTTTATCTTTTCGCTCATTTATCCAAATCAGGTGAAACAAGCGCCTAGATCTTCGTCTCGAAGCCCTCTTTCTGTTTAACCAACTTGAACAAGATTTTGGTACTGTAAAATTTGACTTTTGTCCAAATTAGTAAACGGATCTTGTTTCTTTCGTAGTTTGAGTTTCGTTGCTCCGTTTGATTTGAGTATTTTTGCAAACCGGAGTTCTTTAGTTGAACTTTCTGGTTATATCTTCTTATTTGAGTTTTACCTATGCATCTTTGCTTGAGTGCTTATGTATCCTATTGTTTGTTTGTGATAGAATTCCCGGAGTGCGATGCGTGCTACTACGAGTCAGTAGGTTTTGCGGATCGTCAGCAAGGCAAGTAACACATTGATCATACTCTTTTCATACCCGGTTTTTATGCATTAATTACAATCCTCAAGCACTGCATGATTAGGATGTGTTTAACTTGTGGGTATTGGGAAGTAGATGATGAGGTAGAACCTATTACCTGTTTTATTATCAAACCTTGGGAGTTACTTCTACGTTATGCTCACATTGCTATGCTATGCTCGTAGACGTGTATTGGGTTTGAGTGTATCCATGACAGATGTGAGATTGTTTATCTAATGGTACAACTTATGGTGGCAAATTTAATACACATCTAGGTGGATTGTTGGTTTGGGCACCTGGGGTTATACCAGTGTCGTCCTAGGAGATCCCGGGGTTATATCGTGTGATCCTCCTATGGTCCGCCACCCAGGTTCAAAGGGATCATAAGATTATTCATGCTAGAAACTTCCATGTGCAACCACAAGCTATTATGGGCTCTAGCATAGTTGAGTATGTTGCATGAACTCTTCCAGTGGTAGGCTAGCAGATGTAGGGGATGTAGGATGGTACAGTCTACCCGGGGTTAGAGTTAATGCTACTGAAAGACTGTGTTTCGGTCATCCATTTCTCAAACACCATGTAGTGCAAGAAATCCAACGGAGAAGATCGAGTCTTGTGGGGAAAAGTGCGCAAACCTCTGCAGAGTGTACAAACTAATCATGGTTAGCCGTGTCCCCGGTCATTGACAACTGGAGTATCTGGTACTTGAATTATTGGTTTGATCTCATCACTCTAAATTAATTTGTTGGGTTGCTAATGTACACTTTTTAATTGGGATTGAGATGGGGGTACCATTCTCAATGTTTGCACCACAATGATAGTTAAATAAAATATATTACTTTGTTGTAGGAAAAATTGGCTTTTTGCAAAAACATTATAACCATAGAGCCTCCACCAGCCATATATGCATATAATGATAGAATTTATCTGTTCATTGCTCTATTGTGTTATATTGCCAGCATATTCCATGTGCTGACCCATTTTTGGGCTGCAACATATCATGTTGCAGACTTTTCAGACGAGGAGTAATGTGCGCTAGGTCATTTGTCATGCACTCAGCTATGCCATTGGAGTTGATGGACTCACTTTATCTTCCAAGCCTTCCGCTGTTATCTTATCTAGATGGCCTTAAGCCATACTTATTGTAATAAGTTCTCTTTTGAGACATTCGATGTAATAAGTGTGTGATTTCTACTCTATTATAAATCCTTCGAGTACTGTGTGTGTCAGCACTACCGATCCAGGGATGACACTGAACACAGAGATTTGACCGTCTGAGGTCGGATAGCTATAAGATGGTATTAGAGCACATGCTGAATGTAGGACACGACCACTAAGATGAGCCATAGTAGGTTACTCTTCTCTACCCATTTCTGACTCCTCTCCATTTTCTACCATTTAGGATGGCATACTCAAGGAACAAGTTTGCACAACTGGATGAAGACACACCTTTTGGACGACACTTGAAGGAAGCCACTAGGTACCTGAACATCAGAATACCAAGCTTCACCAGGACCTACACCGCCACTTTACCAGAAGAGGAGCATTGGATGATTCGAGTTCAAGTTTCAGGAAGGACATTCATGCCAGTCAATGAGCCCATAGAGTTTTCCTTTGATGCACCCACCTAGAGTCTAGGCAAGAGCATGGCAGCCCACACTGCTATGGCACGAATTGGAGAAGTCTAGAAACTAGAGCTAAAGGACACTATCTCCCAGATATGTGGGCGCCGAGATGAGCAATGGGAGATGATCGACACCAGGAAGGACAAGTCCATTGCAGCTTTCATCCAGGAGTTAAACTAGCACATCCGTCGACAGGAGAACCAGATGTGCGCAAGCATGATAGATTTGAAGAAGGCGATGACCAGGAACATGGAGCTTGAAGAGGAACTCAAGTCTACACGCGACGGATATGAGGAGGAAATCACAATACTAGTGGAGATGAATGATGACTTGACAAGGAAGCTCGGAGTATTCATGGGAGACCCCGTCCCAGGAGGAGAAGACGACGAACCCAAGGAAATTCATTCTGAAGACTACATCATCATCGACGACACCTGTCAGGACCCCGATTCCAAGTCACATCGATCTAACCGGTAACACCTCATATCACTTTGCGGCCTCACGCACGGTATTCCCACGGGTGTCGCCTTACCATGGCCCGGGACCGTTTGCACCTTTTGGCTCACGTATATGATATTGTCGCTAGCATCCATATGACAGAGAACCCGGGCCGACATGACTAGTCTTGAACCCAAAGAGGCACAAACCTATGGGGACAAGCATACATGAATCAACCTCGAGCATGTCGGTCAGCAGCGTGTGAATCCGGGTTGTAGCACTGGGCTAACAGGACTCCGGTGAACCGGGCTGTAGCAGGCTAGGCAGGACTCCGGATGTCACTGCGTGACATTTCCCCAAAGGGACAGACACAGGAACGAAGTGACTCACATGCCGGCCAGTCAAGTGTTTCGGAGCAGTAGTGCTGGGCTAGCAGGACTCCGGTGAACTTGGGCTGTAGCGGACTACTATGGCTCATGGAAGCACAAGACTACATTTCCCCATAAGAGAGGCTACCAAGGATAAACAACTAGGTTGTCGGATCCCGCACATACCAAGCATTTCAATCATACACACAATATGCTCAATATGTGCAATACAACATGGCATCACAACAAGACTCTACGACTCATAGTATTCATTAGGCTCCGAGGAGCGAGATATTACAAGCATGGGTCTCATGACCCAACATACAGAGCATACAAGCAACAAGCACATGCGGAAGCTTAACATGTCTGAGTACAGACATCTACAACTGAAAAAGGCTGAGAAGCCTAGCTATCTACAAGACCCTCCCAAGGTACAAGACCCTCCCAAGATACTACAATAATAGGTCTTCCAGCTGGGTGTGTTGGCCACGACATCCACTTTACCGGTTACAGGGAAACCAATATTATAGTTCTTGGAGTGTGTTCCAACCATCATATCTGCCTGAGATTCAGATCTGGTTGGTGTCAGGATATTCCAGACTCATCAAGTCTAGAAAGAAAAATGAAAAGTTTGCAACACAAATCGACGAGATGATGTTGCGAGACTCTTGGGGGAATGAACTACGGTAGTAAGCTCCGAAACATGAGCCGATTCTGCTACAAGCATGTGAACATGCTGTCCTAGACAAGCATGGTCACCTGGTAGTCTTACAATGAAACACTACCGAGTTCAGGGGGAACCATCAACGAGGATATCGAAGTCCTTGCGTAAGTCTAGCTCTTAAGAAGAAACTTCTTCTCCTTGAACAAATCAATCAGTGGCTTGGTGTGCTAGGGATACGTATAGAATGTAGATGATCAGTCTATCAGACCATAAAAACTTCGCACATGCATGAATGACTTGGGATGATTCCAGAGGAAGCAAAAACAAACTTTCTCGAATTCACAGCGGCAACTTACATCAGATGCACATGAATTAGAGGAAGTCACATCTTTCAAACGGACATATGCTTCATGATCGGGACATGAGGGCAATGCTTATAAAGTTTCCAACACTAGTGTAATGTTCAACGTGAATCATGGGGGAGACAAAATGCTGCTGATGGGCTCAACAGCAACTCATCGGAATCTCCATATCACTGGACTTCCACCATCATGTGAACACGGTGATAGCATTGGTCAGACCAAAAGATGTAATGGTGTATGCTCGAGGGATCAACCAAGAGTAAGAGAACATTACGAACATCGTTGGTTCTGATTTGATTTGACGATAGCCCACACTTAAATCAAGGGATTGATAAGGCAATAGCGCCGACAATTTATCACGTGGATCAATCGATGAAGATATTATCTTTCTTCAACATAGATATAAGATATCCCTTAGAGATGAGCGTGGTAGGACAAGCTTTTATCTTCCAACTCTCCAAGTTGTTGTTAAGCTTAACCAACTAGCTCAGGGGTATCCAACACAGATTCTTGGAGAAGAGGGTGGCTACAAGGAACCAACTTGATTGCGAACTCAACATAGTGATCAGGTGACAGCCTGGTGATACCTCCGAGAAGATATTCGGAAAATCATGAACCACCGATATGTCACTAAGCTCGAGAACAATATTGCTTTTCAGGGCAAGACGATATGATCAAATAAGCAAGGAATTCAATCCTAACTCCAAGATCGAAGAGTGCACCAGAAATAAGGACAAGGTAGCACGATCAATCCTAGAATAGTGATTCGATAACCAACACGCTAAGAATGATAATAATGTCCATAACTACCAAGCAACACAGTTGCTAGGAGTATTGATTTCACACATCATGGTTCACTTGTCGGCATTCCGGTTACAACAACACGGAACCGAGGAATGAATAATGATGGAGAGAAGTATCACTGCGTCAAGGGTTCATAAGAGGCGATGCAATTCTCATGGCAATCCTGACATAAAGGGGCTAATACTCCGAGGTAGAGCAGAACAAAAGCTGGATTGGCATTTGATCTGCGGAATACCCCTACTTTGACCAATCCAAGAAATGGATGAGGTGCTGGAGTTTGTATCTCCTAGTCATTCCAGAATAGAATGGCTTGACGGACCACAAGAATAATAGGCATCGATGAACACAAATGCACAACTATTCCTGACTATCAAGTGATAGACTAGGGTCGGAATATAGCTGAGGAGGATCAACTCAAGGAACCTATATCTTTCTGAGTTGTGGGTGCACAGATTAGTATGTTGAACAAAGCTCAACATATTTCTTCCGGATAACCCATGCAGAAAGGTAGAACTGGCAGAGTCACAACATAGAATTGAGACCTCATCAAGAGCACTCTGGTTGTGATCTTTCGGATCAACGAGGAACTTCTGCCATGAATGGTTCATGGTATTTGGAAGAAAGAAATACCACAGACCTCGAGGACTATTGCAAAGGTTACTAATATCCTAAAGGAACTAGCAACACTATCAACATGAAGCAAGTAGGGTGAATCTTGGGCTTAAGAACCCAGAAGTAGAATATCTACTACTAAATGGCATCATGGGATGCTTTCGAGAATGGTGGCCAGAATCATCACATTGGGAACACAAACATTGTTAGATTACTGAGTGGTTCTCGAAGACACCTAGGGTCATAATACTAACTCCAACATACCGTCAAGGCAACGGAGTACCTTAACACACCGATTAGTGTGCTTAATCTGGCCCAAAGGACATCGGAAACAGAATGAAGACATTTGCAAATGCATCAGACTATTTAGAAACCTGGGATGACTCGGACAGCATAACGGCTGTAAATGCTCAAAAAGATTTGAGACATCCTGCAAAATGGTGGCATAACCACTCAACATCACAATATCAAGATTCTGAGATCAACTGTCATCACACGGAGGTAGTAGAAACTGAACTGGGGCTTGAACTCAACAATCCTAGGCAACTACGGTTTAGTAACACGTCATCCTGAGAGATAGAAGAGAAGCCTAGTTCTTAACCCCGTAGGAATATAAGATGACCCAGATCAGAAGGTCATGAGGATAAAGCAGTAAAAAGAGCCTTACGTTCCCTTCCACAATCAATTCCCTTATATAACTAAAGCATTTCTAGACTCAACTTCGACCAGTTTGGCTTGATAATCCGACAGGCAGTCAGGCTCTAATACCAAAGCTGTCAGGACCCCGATTCCAAGTCACATCAATCTAGCCGGTAACACCTCATATCACTTTGCGGCCTCACGCACGGTATTCCCACGGGTGTCGCCTTACCATGGCCCGGGACCGTTTGCGCCTTTTGGCTCACGTGTATGATAGTGTCGCTAGCATCCATATGACAGAGAACCCGGGCCGACATGACTAGTCGTGAACCCAAAGCGGCACTAACCTATGGGGACGGGCATACATGAATCAACCTCGAGCATGTCGGTCAGCAACGTGTGAATCCGGGCTGTAGCACTAGGCTAACAGGACTCTGGTGAACCGGGCTGTAGCAGGCTAGGCAGGACTCCGGATGTCACCGCATGACATTTCCCCAAAGGGACAGACACAGGAACAAAGTGACTCACATGCCGGCCAGTCAAGTGTTCCGGAGCAGTAGTGCTGGGCTAGCAGGACTCCGATGAACCGGGCTGTAGCGGACTACTATGGCTCATGGAAGCACAAGACTACATTTCCCCATAAGAGAGGCTACCAAGGAAAAACAACTAGGTTGTCGGATCCCGCACATACCAAGCATTTCAATCATACACACAATATGCTCAATATGTGCAATACAACATGGCATCACAACAAGACTCTATGACTCATAGTATTCATTAGGCTCCGAGGAGCGAGATATTACAAGCATGGGTCTCATGACCCAACATACAGAGCATACAAGCAACAAGCACATGCGGAAGCTTAACATGTCTGAGTACAGACATCTACAACTGAAAAAGGCTGAGAAGCCTAGCTATCTACAAGACCCTCCCAAGGTACAAGATCGTAGCTGAGGTAACAAGCTAAACATCGAAGTCCACGTGGAACTACTAGTGAGACTGAAGTCTCTCTGCAAAACATAAATTAAGAAAACGTGAGTACAAATGTACCCAGCAAGACTTACATCAGAACTAACTACATATGCATCATTATCAACGAAGGGATGGTGGAGTTTAACTGCAGCAAGCCAGCTTTGACTCGGTGGCTATCCTGAACTATGACTGCAAGTAACTCTTTTGAGGTGGCACACACGAGTCCACAAATTCACCATACCAATACACCACTATGGATCCGCTCCCGTCTCCCTGCGAGAACACCATCCATAGAACTCACGCTTATCTTGCGAGTTTTAGAGTATCCACTTTCACTTGTCCATGAACTATGCAAGGGGTCCAAGTTTCCATATCCGAGGAATCCGGCTATTTGAATAGATAATGATAACCCTGTAGGGGTGTACTTATTCACACACGCTCTCGCCACTTATCGCCCTGTACACGTCATGTACCTCGGCAACCTTCAAGCGGAAGCCGGGCGAGGGAGTTGGCCACGACCTGACTAACCAACAAGTCTCTAGTCCAGGTTTATCGCCTATTCGGGTTCCATCCGCAAGGAGATCCGGCCGGGGTGTCGCTCACGGCCCCAAACAATGTGTGCAGAGTTCCCAAGCACACCATCCGGGTGCCACTTGGTACACCGTGCCATTGTGCCTAGTCTGTCCCAAGCCCACCTGTACCGGGTGCCACTTGGTAGACTACTAACACTACCTACAAACACTAGAAACTAGTTGCAACTCCTGGACAAAGATCGAGTTGATTAATAAGCCGAGAGGGGCCGAGTTACCGGAACCCAATGTGTGGTAGTAACTGTTCATGGATCACAAACACAGAACTCAGTTCCTGAGGACGGCTGCAATGAGACAACCCACCATGTACTCCTACATGGCCTCTCACCGCTACCTTTACCAAATCGTGTTCACACACTTAGCTCACACACAGTAGGACATGTTCATCACCATTCCAATTCATCCCCGATGAATCAGACCTGACTCAACTCTAAGCAGTAGCAAGCATGACAACAAGCATGAATGAGTAGGCACATCAGGGCTCAAACAACTCCTACTCATGCTAGTGGGTTTCATCTATTTACTATGGCAATGACAGGTCATGCAGAGGAAAGGGGTTAAACTACCGCAGCATGTAACAGTTGAATCGTTGTTGTCCTAATGCAGTAAAAGAGAGCAAGAGCGAGAGAGTGGGATTGTATCGGAATGAACAAGGGGGTTTTGCTTGCCTGGCACTTCTGAAGATAGTATAACTCTTCATCGGTGTCATCGATCATATCGCCGAAACACATCTACTGAGAGGGGAAAAATACCGGCAAGGGAACATAAACAACATTGAATTAATGCAATGCACAAGCGAATGAATGATATTACATATTAAGGTACGGAATTGACCTAATGCAATATCTAGCCAATTTAATTGAAGTGGAACTCAAACAAGATCAAATTCCAACTCCAAATGTTATTTCATAAATTTCCCTAATCAAAATTTGTCCTATTCAGTGAGGTTAACTTGTTCAAACATGCATGATCATGGCATAAACAGATTCTTCATATTTTTCTGATCATTTTTCATATATAATTTATTTCATTATGAGCTACGGTTGAATTTCTATGATTTTTAGAAGTTTTGGATATTTTCTGAAATAAATAAATCATTTAATATTTATTTAAATTCCAGAAAAGGATTATTGCGTCAGCCTGACATCATCATGACGTCAGCAGGTCAATGGGGCACGGTCCAGGTCAAACCTGACTAGTGGGACCCACTGGTCAGTGACAAAGTGTCAACTATAGAGGCTGACGTGTGGGTCCGGTCAATGCTGACTGGGCAGGTCAAACCTGACACGTGGGGTCCGCAAAATTAGTACTAACTAAACAGGAATTAAACTAACCTAAACAGGCACAGGGGCCCACATGTAAGTGAGTAGTGTGGGGGGTGATTAGCGGGGTCATTAGTGCTAATGATGGCCACGTCGACACCGCTGGAGTTCGGCCTACGGCGACCAAAACGACGGCGGCGCAACTCGGGTTTGAGCTACGGGCGGCCACACAACGCGCGGAAGGGCTCTACGGGTTCCTAGCGTTGCGGCGCTTCTAGTGGTGGTGGTGGGTGGTGCTGGGGTGGCCGGAAAGTGGTCGGCGAGGAGCTTTAGCGGCGGCCGGAGCTCGGGCGAGCTCGGGTTCGAAGCTGCAGTGGGCGTGGCGATGCGGGCGTAGCACCTACGGCCTCTGTGTGGTGCGGTGAGCACGTGGGTGTGCTCGGTTGGGGGCTACGGTGACTGTGGCCATGGCGGCGAGGGGCTCAGGCGGCGGCGCGATTTGGTCGTCGGTGAAGCGGCGGCTATGTCGAGGAAAAGAGCATGGGAGAGAGGGGAAAGAGGCAGGGGCTCACGGTGATTCGTATGAAGGAGACGGTGAGCTCGGGGGCGGCCTGATGACGACGTACAGGCGACGGCGATCTCGGTCAACCCAAGGTTGAAGATGATGGCGTGGAGGCGATGCAGGGCATCCGGGCTCGTTTCCTTCGGCTTGGGGAGGCGGAGCTCAACGGCGGTGCTGGTGGACACGACAGAGGGGTGAGGAGATGGCTGTGGCCACGGCAAACGGCGTCGGCGGTGACGAGCTCACTCGGTTGCGCTCGAGAGGGGGGAGGAGAGGAAGGGGAAGAGCTCGAGGGGGAGTGTGAGAGACCCAGGGGGTCGCGTGGCGTTGGTAGAGGCGAGGGGGGGCAGGAGACGGCAAGCAGGAGCTGGCGCAGCTCGGCTGTGCGCTCTCCATGCAGCTGCCTCGCCTTCTGGCAGAAGGTTGAAGAAGGCGCTGCGCTGGCTGGGCTGCACAGTGTTGGGCCGGCTGGGCGCCAGGTAAGTTGAACCAGGTAAGTGCTCTGCCTTTTCTATTTTTTGTTTGTTTCTGTTTTCTATTTTTTTGAAGTTTGTTTTGAGTTTGGTTTTCAAACAAACCAATTTTTATGCTTCTGAAAATTATTATGTGGATTTAGGAAACTAGTTCAGAGCCACATGCAAATTTTCAAAATTATTGGGCTTATATCTATTTTATAGTAAATATAAACCCAAATCAAATAGCTAGTGATTTAATTCAAAGGCCCAAGAATAATTATTTATGTGATTCCAAAAATATTGGTTTGAGTTATAGCTCTTGCCAATATTTTCAGGGGTTAGCAGGAACATTTTGTTGGGCTCATTTGAAATATTTTAATGTTGATCATTTTAAAAAGATTTCTGAGGCTTGAGAATTCCCTCAATTCAATTTCCTTGAATTTAAGATGATGCATGGATGCATATGTAATGACAAGCAAAGGCCAAAGCTAGGGCTGTGACAACACCGACTCCGACCCCGACGATAGTGATGATGATTATGAAGACGAAGCTGGAGCGGATATCATGGAGTTTTCCACCGATCAAAATTTATAGATGACCACCATAAGATTAGTAGTATTCCCCCATGTATATAGTAGTAGTCCGAGCACTTTTGTAACGATAGTTCTAGACCGATTGTATGACCTTGCTTGAATTGATTTGGTGTGATATGATTGTGTTTGACTCATGTGCATATGGGTAGTGTTTCCTCACTAGACCTCATTCTATTCTAATCTCTCCCCTCTAAACCCATCAGATGCCTCCGAGACGTGACCCCGGATTTTCCTTCCCACCGGAGCTCACCCAGTTGATCCAGCAGCAGAATGCCTTGATGCAGCTATTAGTCTAGAACCAAGGCAACAACAACAACAATAACCCGCCACCACCACCTCCAGTTGACAACTTAGCCCATTTTCTGAGGTTGTAGCCGCCGGTGTTTTCCAGTAGCGCCGAGCCAATAGTTGCGGATGATTGGCTACGCAGGATTGGAAGGGAGTTGACCACCGCAGGTTGCACAGATGCAGAGAAGGTGCGTTTTGCCGCACATAGTTGAATGGACCAGCAGCCTCATGGTGGGAGAATTACACAACCACTTTCCCTATAGCCAATATCACTTGGGATCAGTTTCAGCAAGCATTCCGCATTGCTCATGTCTCAACTGGAGCTATGAACATGAAGAGGAGTGAGTTTTGCAACTTACGCCAGGGGAACCGTACTGTGGCTCAGTACGTAGATGAGTTTAGTAAGTTAGCTCGCTATGCCCCTGATGATGTGGCCACAGATGCCGCGAAGCAAGAGAAGTTTATGGAAGGGTTGAATGATGAGATGAGCATGCAGTTGATGGTAGCAACATTCCCTAACTACCAGGAGTTGGTAGACATGGCTCTTATGATTGAAGGGAAGCAACAGCAGATTGAGAGCCACAAAAGGAAGTCTGGACAAGGGAAGTACAATTCAGGAGCCCAGCAGAAGCCTCGATTTACCCCGAACTTGGGAGGATATACCCATAACCATGGAGGCTACACTCACAATGGAGGAAGTACGCATAACCACCGTGGCCCCAAGAACGGAAACGAGAATGGAGCAGGCAGCAATCAGAACCGCTCTAACCCAGCCACACCCGCCAAGAAGGATCAAAGTCACATTACCTGTTTCAAGTGCGGGAAGACTGGGCACTACGCCAATGATTGTCCAGAGTTGAAGAACGGAAATGGCAGTGGAAGCGCTGGGAAGAAGCCCAACCCTTTCAACAGGGGACAAGTGAACCACATGAACGTGGAGGAGGTTGAAGAGCAGCCCGATGTAGTTATCGGTAAGTTTTTGGTTAAGTCATTTACCGCTCTTGTTCTATTTGATACTGGTGCATCACATTCATACATTTCAAGGGGATTTGTGGACAAGTTTAAGTTACCCACCATAGCCCTTAGGACACCCTTGTTAGTAAGCTCACCAGGTGTAGAGTATATAGCCAGCCGATGGTGTGATCGGATACCCTTAACCATTGGTAGCCATGTTTTCCCCTCAGACCTAATAATTTTGGAGTCACAAGGATTGGATGTGATACTGGGAATGGATTGGTTATCGAAGTATGGAGGAAATATTGACTGTGCTAGTAGGTCAATTCTACTCACCACTTCGGAGGGAAAAAGGATCAAATATGTATCCAGGCATGCACCGAGGAGAACCCAAGTAAATTCTCTCTCAGGAGTTGTTCAGGAGGAAGTGCCTGTAGTGAAGGATTACCCAGACGTATTTCCAGAGGTGTTACCAGGCATGCCGCCAGATCAAGACATTGAGTTTTTGATACAGTTATTGCCAGGCACCGGACCAATATCAAAGAGACCATACCGGATGCCCGCAAATGATCTCGAGGAGATTAAGAAGCAGATTAAGGAGTTATTGGAGAAAGGTTACATTCGACGAAGCTTGTCACCATGGGGAGCCGCAGTGCTCTTGGTTGAGAATATGGATGGATCATTAAGAATGGTTGTTGATTATCATGCGTTGAATGAAGTGACGATCAAGAACAAGTACCCATTGCCGATGATCAATGATCTGTTTGACCAACAGCAAGGAGCTAAAGTATTCTCCAAGATATACCTAAGACCGCAAGGAGCTAAAGTATTCTCCAAGATATACCTAAGACCGCAAGGAGCTAAAGTATTCTCAGGATACCACCAGTTGAAGATTTGAGAACACGATATACCTAAGACCGCCTTCACTACAAGGTACGTGCTATATGAGTATACGATTATGTCATTTGGATTGACTAATGCCCCTGCCTATTTTATGAGCATGATGAACAAGGTATTCATGGAGTTCTGGGATAAGTTTTTTGTGGTTTTCATTGATGATATTTTGGTATACTCAAAGAATGAAGAGGAATACAAGGAGCATTTGCGTTTAGTTCTCGAGAAGCTCAGGGAACATCAATTATATGCCAAATTCAGCAAGTGTGAGTTTTGATTGAAGGAAGTTGGATTTCTTGGACACGTTATATCAGGAGAAGGTATAGCAGTGGATCCCACCAAGGTTCAGTTAGTCACTGAGTGGTTGGCACCCACCTTAGTTGGAGAGATCGCAGTTTTCTTGGACTCGCGGGATACTATCGAAGATTCATTGAGAATTTTTCCAAGATTGCAAAGGCTATGACGGCGTTGTTGAAGAAAGATACTAAGTTCAAATGGACAGAAGAATGTGAAGCAAGTTTCCAGGAGTTGAAGAAACGTTTGGTTACAGCCCCAGTGCTGATTTTGCCAGATATACGCAAGGATTTCCAAGTGTATTGCGACGCATCTCCCTTAGGACTTGGAGGAGTACTTATGCAAGACGGAAGAGTTGTTTCATATGCCTCACGACAGCTTTGACCACATGAGTTGAATTATGCCACGCATGATTTGGAGTTAGCAGCCGTAGTGCATGCGCTCAAGACCCGAAGACATTTTCTTATTGGAAACCGTTGTGATGTGTACACAGATCATAAGAGTTTGAAGTACATTTTCACACAGAAGGAGCTGAACCTCAGGCAAAGGAGATGGTTGGAGCTCATAAAGGATTATGATATGAAGTTGCACTATCATCCAGGTAAGGCCAATGTCGTAGCAGACGCCTTGAGCCGGAAGAGTTACGCCAATACCCTCGTAAGTGGAGGATTGCCAAAGGAGTTAGTCAGGGATCTTAGGGAGCTTCGTTTGGAGATAGTCCCTAGAGGTTTTGTTGCAGCAATGGAGGTTCAGTGAACATTATTGGGAAAGATTTGAGAAGCTCAGAAGGATGACAAAGAAATTGCCGAGATAAGGGAGAGAATGAGCAAACGAAAAGCCAAAGGTTTTCGGGAGGATGAGCACGACACCTTGTGGTTTGAGGACCATGTTTATGTGCCCAATAATTGAGAGATCAGGAAGCTCATGACTCGCCCTACTCAATACACCCCGGGAACACCAAGATGCATTTGGATTTGAAGGAGCATTTTTGGTGGACTGGAATGAAGAAAGATATTGCCGAGTATGTGGCCGTATGTGATGTATGTCAGAAAGTGAAGGCAGAACATCAGAAGCCAGCAGGATTACTGCAACCTATGCCGATACCCAAATGGAAGTGGGACAAGCTTGGCATGGATTTCATCACCAGATTGCCCATGACCCGATCGGGATATGATTCTATTTGGGTAGTAGTGGATCGTTTGACCAAAGTTGCTCACTTTATCCCAGTGAAGACCACCTATACAAGTGCAAAGTTAGCCAAGATATATATGACCAGGATCGTATGTCTGCACGGAGTTCCGAGGACCATCGTATCAGATAGAGGAACATAGTTTACTTCAAAATTTTGGCACCAGCTGCACCAGACATTGGGTACCAGGCTAGAGTTCAGTACAGCTTTTCACCCACGGACTGATGGACAGACCGAGAGAGTCAATCAGATTCTGGAGGACATGTTGAGATCTTGTGCACTAGATTATGGATCTAGTTAGGACGAAAATTTACCCTACGTAGAGTTCTCATACAATAATAGCTACCATGCCAGTTTGAAGATGGAATCTTTTGAAGCTTTGTATGGAAGGAGGTGCAGGACACCGTTGATGTGGGATGAAGTTGGAGACCGTCAGTTGTTTGGACCGGATTTGATTAAAGAGTTAGAATAGAAGGTTAAGCTGATTCGAGATAGACTGAAGGTAGCTCAGTCCAGGCAAAAGAGTTATGCAAACTCAAAACGCAAGGAGATAATCTATGAAATCAGAGATAGAGCATATCTTCGTGTGTCACCACTGCGAGGAGTCAAACGCTTTGGAGTAAAGGGAAAGTCAGCCCCGATATTAGTAGGACCATACCGAGTTTTGGAACGTATGGGAGAGGTGGCCTACAAGTTGGAGTTACCCGAAGGACTGTCAGGAGTTCATGATGTGTTTCACGTTTCCCAGTTAAAGAAGTGCCATGCTGAAATGGCTGATACCCCTCTGAGAGATACAGTGCCCTGGAAGCAATTCAGTTGGATAGTGATCTCACCTATGAGGAGAAACCCGTCAAGATTCTCGAGTTTGCCAGCCGAGTTACACGCAGCAAGGTTATCAAGTTTTACAAAGTTCAGTGGAGCCACCATACCGAGGACGAAGCCACCTGGGAATGAGAAGATGATCTACGGAAAGACCACCCACACCTATTTTCTAGCCAACCCGAATCTCGAGGGCGAGATTCATCTTAAGGGGGTAGGTTTGTAACATCCCAAATTTTCAATTTGGAATGTTATAAATAGGTCATTCATGCATATCATATTTTATTGCATTTTGTTTTGCGATCCTAGAAAATCCTAAGCAACTCAAGGACCCACGGAGAGAGTTGGGGATTCCACGATTTTCATATTTGATTTTTTTTCAAATATCGAAAAAGGATCATTTTGGTTTTAATTATTTTTCACTTCAAAAATATTTCATATTAAAATAGATGAGAGGAGATAATGACTTATCCAAAATAAAAGAAATATTGGAGGAAAAATGTTAAAATCAAATAAATAATTTTATTTGGATTTTATTGCTATTTTATTTTGAATTAGGAAAATATGTGTTTTTCAAAATTGCATTAGAGGCCCAAATAAATGTTCACTTTGTCCGCAATATTATTAGAGGACCGTGATCATTTATTTCAAGATTTTTGGACCCCATTTAGTATTTATTTTGTTAGTTTTTCTGCGTCATGATCATTTAAAAAAAGTCAACGAGCCTATCGGGTCGTGCCCGAGCCGGACTCATTCGAGCTCAGGCTTTATATGCCCAAGCCCGAGGCGCCCCGAGGTCCAACCGCCGCCGCCCCAAACCCTAAACCTAGCGCCTCCGCCGCCATGCACGCTGCTCGCCGCCGCCGCCAGTCGCCTCGCCGCCGCCTGCCGCCTTGCCAGAGTTCGAGCCGCTTATTTTCTTCGTCGGTTTTGTTTTTAGTAAAAACCCTAGATAGGTTTTATTTTTAGATTGGTTTTTGTTCGGTTTTCTTTGGTTTAGTTAAATAGCAGACGTTCGTCCAAACGTTCATTTTAACTAACGTTGTTCTTCAGTTAGCCACAGATAGCGAATGTTCATTCGTTAGCCTGTTCGTATCGTTTTATTTTTCCAGGGTTTTTCCGCGATTATTTTCGATCGCGATTTCTGCCCTGATATTCGTTTTAGTTTCTCTTTTCATTCGTTTATCCAAATCAGGTGAAACAAGCGCCTAGATCTTCGTCTCAAAGCCCTCTTTCTGTTTAACCAACTTGAACAAGATTTTGGTACTGTAAATTTGACTTTAGTCCAGATTAGTAAACAGATATTGTTTTTTCGTAGTTTGAGTTTCGTTGCTCCGTTTGATTTGAGTCTTTTTGCAAACCGGAGTTCTTTAGTTGAACTTTCTTGTTATATCTTCTTATTTGAGTTTTACCCGTGCATCTTTGCTTGAGTGCTTATGTATCCTATTGTTTGTTTGCGACAGAATTCCCAGAGTGCGAAGCGTGCTACTACGAGTCACTAGGTTTTGCGAATCGTCAGCAAGGCAAGTAACACAATGATCATACTCTTTTCATACTCAGTTTTTATGCATTAGTTACAATCCTCAAACACTGCATGATTAGGATGTGTTTAACTTGTGGGTATTGGGAAGTAGATGATGAGGTAGAACCTATTACCTGTTTTATTAGCAAACCTTGGGAGTTACTTCTATGTTATGCTCATATTGCGATGCTATGCTCGTAGACGTGGATTGGGTTTGAGTGTATCCATGTCAGATCAGAGATTGTTTATTTAATGGTACAACTTAAGGTGGCAACTTTAATACACATCTGGGTGGATTGTTGGTTTGGGCACCTAGGGTTATACCAGTGTTGTCCTAGGAGATCCCGGGGTTATACCATGTGATCCTCCTATGGTCTGCCACCCCGGCTCAAAGGGATCATAAAATTATTCATGCTAGAAACTTCCGTGTGCAGCCACAACCTATTATGGGCTCTAGCATAGTTGAGTATGTTGCATGAACTCTTCCAGTGGTAGGCTAGCAGATGTAGATGATGTAGGATGGTACTGTCTACCCAGGTTTAGAGTTAATGCTTCTGAAAGACCGTGTCTTGATCATCCGTTTCTCAAACACCATGTAGTGCGAGAAATCCAACGGAGGAGATCGAGTCTTGTGGGGAAAAGTGCGCAAACCTCTGCAGAGTGTACAAACTAATCATGGTTAGCCGTGTCCTCGGTCATCGACAACTTGAGTATCTGGTTTGATCTCATCACTCTAAATTAATTTGTTGGGTTGCTAATGTACAATTTTTAATTGGGATTGATATGGGGGTACCATTCTCAATGTTTCAACCACAATGATAGTTAAATAAAATATATTCCTTTGTTGTAGGGAAAAATTGGCTTTTCACAAAAACATTATAACCATAGAGCCTCCACCTGCTATATATGCATATAGTGATAGCATTTATCTGTTCATTGCTCTACTGTGTTATATTGCCAGCATATTCCATGTGCTGACCCATTTTTGGGCTGCAACATATCATGTTGCAGACTTTTCAGACGATAAGTAAGGTGCGCTAGGTCGTTTGTCATGCACTCAGCTATGCCGTTGGAGTTGATGGACTCACTTTATCTTCCAAGCCTTCCGTTGTTATCTTATGTAGATGGCCTTAAACCATATTTATTGTAATAAGTTCTCTTTTGAGACATTCGATGTAATAAGTGTGTGATTGCTACTCTCTTATAAATCCTTCGAGTACTGTGTGTGTCAGCATTACTGATCCAAGGATGACACTGAACACAGAGATTTGGCCGTCTGAGGTCGGATCGCTACACATGGCTAACTGTATCCACGGGTGCCTTCCGTACCAACACTTTCCAAGGAATTTATTATTTGACAACATAAAGTAAATTCATTTTTCATTTCGGGACTGTGCATCCCTAATACCTTTGCCGTACTCTTGTGCAATGACAAGTGAATAAACACTCATCGTGAGAATAACACATCTAGCATGCAAAATATTAGCCACCCCTCACCGCCTTGTTAGCGGTACGAGCACACAAAAGAGAAATTTATTTTGAATATTAGAGATGGCACATACAAATTTTCTTAGAGCGGCAAAATAATACCGCATATAGGTAGGTATAGTGGACTCATGTGGCAAAACTGGTTTAAAGGTTTTTGGATGCACAAGTAGTGATCATACTTAGTGCAAAATGAAGGCTAGCAAAAATTGAGAAGCGACCAACCAAGAAACGAATAATCTCATAAGCGAGCATTAAGCCTAATTAACACCGAATAATGCACCACAAGTAGGATATAATTTCATTGCATAATTATTTACTTTTATGCTTGCATAGGGAATCACAAACCTTAACACCAATATTCTTACTAAAGCATAATTACACATCAACATGACTCACATATCACATCATCATATCTCAAAACTATTACTAAGAATCAATTTATTTTGTCTAGTGACCTTCATGGAAGTTTTTATTACATCCTTCTTGGATATCTATCACTTTGGGACTAATTTTCATGTGTTGCTTTTGATAAGCTCAAACAAATATAAGTGAAGATCATGAGCATAAAATTTATTTCTCTCAAATTAATTTAAGTGAAGCAAGAGAGAATTTCTTAAAAAATTTACTAACTCTCAAATAAATCTAAGTGAAGCAAGAGAGCATTTCTTCAGAAATACTAAAGCACACCGTGCTAAAAAAGATATAAGTGAAGCACTAGAGTAAATCCATGGCTCATAAAAATTTAAGTGAAGCATAGAGAGCAATTCTAACAAGTCATGACATGATTTTGGCTCTCTCAAATAGGTGTGTCCAGCAAGGGATCAAGACTTAAAAAACAAAATAAAACCATCAAAGACTGATATCATACAAGACGCTCCAAGCAAAACACATAGTATGTGATGAATAAAAATATAGCTTCGAGTAAAATACCGATGGTCGTTAGAAGAAAGAGGGGATGCCACTCGGGGAATCCCCAAGCTTAGTTGCTTGCTCTCTTTTGGATAATAGCTTGGGGTGCCGGGGAATCCCCAAGATTAGGCTCTTCTTACTCCTTATTCGTTCATCCATCGTAAGATAACCCAAAACTTGAAAACTTCAATCGACAAAACTCAACAAAACCTTCGTGAGATCCGTTAGTATAAGAAAGCAAATCACTACTATAAGTAATGTAGAAAACAAATTAATATTTTATTTTGCATTATATCTACTGTATGCCAACTTTTCTATGGCAAAAACTCATCAAAGAAAACCATAGAGCCACCAAAAGAAGCACACAACGCAAAGAAAACAGAATCTGTCAAAAACAGAACAGTCTGTAGCAATCTAGATATTTCTAATACTTCTATAACTCCAAAAACTCTGAAAACTTAGGACGACCTGGAAAATTTGTATATTAATCTACTGCAGAAGGAATTGGTATTTTATCACTCCCTAGTTAAAAATGAAAATTATTTTCGCGTGCAGAAAAGTTTCTGTTTTTCAGCAAGATCAAACAACTATCACCCAAGAAGATCCCAAAGGATTTACTTGGAACAAACACTAATTAAAACACAAAAAACACAATCATAACAGTAGCATAATTGTGCTAACACTCAAGAACAGAAAGCAAAAATAAAAATAAAATTATTCATTGGGTTGCATCCCAACAAGTGCTGTAGTTCTACGCCCTTAGCTAGGCATAAAGCAAGGATCTAAGTTTTGTCATCTTTGTTTCGAGATCCATAAGATGCCCTCATGATTGATTCATATGGTGGCATAATTCTTGTTCTAGGGAAGTGTTCCATACCATTCCTCAAAGGAAATTGGAACTTAATATTGCCTTCTTTTATATCAATCACAACACCGATAGTGCGTAAAAATGGTCTACCAAGAATAATTGGACAAGACGGATCGCAATCAATATCAAGAACAATAAAATCTATGGGCACATAATTCCTATTTGCAAGAATAAGAACATCATTAATTCTTGATATAGGCTTTTTAATAGTAGAATCCGCCAAGTGCAAATTTAAAGAGCATTCGTCAATATCGGTAAGACCAAGCACATCACATAAAGATTTTGGAATTGTAGAAACACTAGCACCCAAGTCGCACAAAGCAAAGCACTCATAGTTTTTAATCTTGACTTTGATGGTAGGTTCCCATTCATCATGCAATTTTCAAGGAATTGAAACTTCTAATTCCAACTTCTCTTCTAAAGCTTTCATCATAGCATCAACAATATGTTTAGTAAAAGCTTTATTTTGTTCATAAGCATGGGGTGAATTTATCACGGATTGCAACAAAGAAATACAATCAATTAAATAGCAACTATCATAATTTAAGTCTTTGTAATCCAAAAGAGTGGGCACATCACTAGTTAAAGTTTTGACCTCTTCGAACCCACTTTTATCAATTCTCTCAACAAGATTTTAACCCTTTGAATTATCAATATTAATTTTACTAAACAAGGAATCAATAGAAGAAACACCAATCATTTTATGATCTTCATCTGCGTAAGTAATCACTAGAAAACGCTTGTTCTAAAAATTCTCTTTTAGCTCTAAGCATAGCGGTTCTTTTCTTACTTTCATCCATAGAAACATAAAGATATTTAATTGATTCCTCAACTTTAGGCACAAAAAATTTCATCTTGAGATTTTCTACATCATCATCAATTCTATCAACACTTCCAGACAAATCATCAATCTTATTCAACTTTTCTTCCATGGTAGTGTTGAAAACTTTTTGCATGTTGATAAATTATTTAATATTATTCTCAAGATCATAGGTGTTCCTATTATTATTATAATAAGAAGGATTTCCATAGGAATTACCATAATTATTAGAGGAATTACTAGGAAAAGGCCTAGGATTAAAATTACCTCTATAAGCATTGTTGTTGAAATTATTTCGAGAGATAAAATTCACATCTACGACATCACTAGTTTGGCCAATCAAAGTAGACAAAGGCATATAATTCAAATCAATAGGAGCTCTTTTACTAGCAACCAATTTCATAAGAGCATCAACTTTTTCACTCAAAGAAGAAATTTCTTCAACCGAATTAACTTTTTTACTAGTAGGAGCTTTTCGGTATGCCATTGCGAATAATTTGCCATAATATCATCAACCAATTTGGTAGCTTCACCCAAATTAATTTCCATAAAATTACCATCCGCGGAGGAATCTAAAAGATTATAAGAAACAAAATTCAACCCCGCATAAAAAATTTGTATGATCATCCAAAGATGTAGTCCATGAGTTGGGCAATTTCTTAGCATCATTTTCATCCTTTCCCAAGATTGTGCAACATGCTCATGTTTAAGTTGCTTGAAATTCATTATCTGGGTTCTAATGGAAATAATTTTTGTGGGCGGAAAATACTTAGTGATAAAAGAATCTTTGCACTTATTCCAAGAATCGATACTATTGCGAGGCAAAGAAGAAAAGCAAATTTTTGCAGATTCATGCAAAGAAAACAGAAATAATTTCATCTTCACAACATCATTGTCCACATATTTTTTCTTTTGAATATCACATAATTCCACAAAGGTATTAAGATGGGACGTGACATCCTCATTAGGAGTAACGAAAAATTGATCTTTCATCACAAGATTAAGCAAAGCGGTATTAATATCACAAGACTCCGCACTAGTGGCGGGAGGGGCAATCGGAGTGCCAATAAAATCATTGTTGTTGGTATTTGAGAAATCACTCAACTTGGTGTTCTTTTGAGTCATGATGACTACGAAACAAGATTGGACTCAAAAATAGATCCGGCAAGAAGACGATGAACGAAAAAGAGGGCGAATAAAAATTGTGAATTTTTGTGAAGTGGGGGAGAGGAAAACAAGAGGAAAATGGAAAATAATGTAAATTGCGAGGAGATGAGATTTGATTAGGAACCTGGTATATGTTGAAGATCCTCCCCGGCAACGGCGCCAGAAATTCCTTTTGATGCGGCTTGAAGCTACGTCGGTATTTCCCCAAAGAGGAAGGGATGATGCAGCACAACATCGGTAGGTATTTCCCTCGGTCATGAGACCAAGGTTATCGAACCAGTGGGAGAACCATGCAACACAACGTAAACAGCCCCAGCACAAAAATAACAAATACTCACAACCCGATGTGTAAAAGGGGTTGTCAATCCCTTTTGGGTAGCGGCGCCCCAAGATAGGAAAACAGCCGTGAAATAAATTATAGTAGATTGATAGATCAAACGCCAAATAAAATAAATAAGAATAAAATGCAAGAAGGTATTTTTGTATTATTTATTTAATATATCTAAAAATAAAACCAAGGAAAAGTAGACCGCAAAGGTAAATAATATGAGAAAGAGACCCAGGGGCCGTAGGTTTCACTAGTGGCTTCTCTCGAGAAAAATAGAAAACGGTGGGTAAACAAATTACTGTTGGGCAATTCATAGAACTTCAAATCATCATGACGATATCCAGGCAATGATCATTACATAGGCATCACGTCCAAGATTAGTAGACCGACTCCACACATCGACCGCTATCCAGCATGCATCTAGTGTATTAAGTTCATGGGGAAACGGAGTAATGCAATAAGAACGATGACATGACGTAGACATGATCTATCTATGTAGAGATAGACCCCATCGTTTTATCCTTAGTAGCAACGATACATACGTGTCGGTTCCCCTTCTGTCATTGGGATCTAGCATCGTAAGATCGAACCCACTACAAAGCACCTCTTCCCATTGCAAGAAAAATAGATCAAGTTGTCCAATCAAGACCCAAATATTGGATAAGAAATACGAGGCTATAAGCAATCATGCATATAAGAGATCGAAGAAACTCAAATAAGTTTCATGGATATAAAAAGATAGATCTGATCATAAACTCAAAGTTCATCCGATCCTAACAAACACACCACAAAAAGAGTTACAAAATATGGATATCCAATAGACCATGGTATTGAGAATCAAATGAGAGAGAGGAAGCCATCTAGCTACTAACTATGGACTCGAAGGTCTACAAAGAACTACTCACGCATCATCGGAGAGGCACCAATGGAAGTGGTGAACCCCTCCGTGATGGTGTCTAGATTGGATCTGGTGGTTCTAGACCCTACGGTGGCTGGAATTGATTTTCGTCGACTCCCCTAGGGTTTCTGGAATATTGTGGTATTTATAGAGCAAAGAGGCGGTCCGGGGGGCACCCGAGGTGGGCACAACCCACCAGGGCGCGCCTGGGCCTCTTGGCGCGCCCTGGTGGGTTATGCTCCCCTTGGAGCACCCCCAGGCGCTGCTTTGGCCCATTGCGTGTCTTCTAGTCCATCAGAATTCTCCGTAAAGTTTTGCTGCATTTGGACTCCATTTGGTATTGATTTCCTGCGATATAAAAAACATGCAGAAAACAACAACTGGCACTTGGCACTATGCCAATAGGTTAGTGCCAAAAAATGATATAAATTGATTATACAAACATCCAAGATTGATAATGTAACATCATGGAGCAATCAAAAATTATAGATACGTTGGAGACGTATCAACGTATCAGCATCCCCAAGCTTAATTCCTGCTCGTCCTCGAGTAGGTAAATGATAAAAGTACATTCTTTTTGTTGTAGCATGGACATTTGGACTTTTATGATTCAAAGCAATAGTCTAGTTTTGACATGAAGATTCCAATACTCAAGCATATCAACAAGCAACCATATCTTTCAAAATATCAACGCTAAATCAAGTTATCCCTAGCCCATTATGCTCAATCATTGATCCATTCATGAAACACACTCGCATATTAGCTACACCCAATGCTCAAGTACGATCATAGTGCCCCTTAGTTGGTGCTTTATAAGAGAAGATGGAGACTCAAGTAAAAATAAAAATTACGTAAAGTAAAGAGAAAATCCCTTCATGGAGGGAAGTAGGGATTTGTAGAGGTGCCAGAGCTCAAAGCGAAAAAGATAGAGATAAAAACATTTTTGGTGGCATGCTTTTCCTGTCAACAAAAACGGTCGAGTAGTTCCCAATACTTTCCATGCTAGATATATCATAGGCGGTTCCCAAATAGAAAATAAAGTTTATTCCCTTTTCCACCATACTTTCACTTTCCGTGGCTAACCGTATCCACAGGTGCCTTCCATGCCAACACTTTCCAAGGAATTTATTATTTGACAACATAAAGTAAATTCATTTTTCATTTCGGGACTGGGCATCCCAAATACCTTTGCCTTACTCTTGTGCAATAATAAGTGAATAAACTCTCATCTTGAGAATAACACATCTAGCATGGAAATATATCAGCCACCCCTACCGTTTCATGAGCGGTACGAGCACACAAAAGAGAAACTTATTTTGGAAATTAGAGATGGCACATACCAATTTGCTTATAATGGCAAAAGAATACCGCATATAGGTAGGTATAGTGGACTCATGTGACAAAAACTGGTTTAAAGGATTTTCGGTGGACAAGTAGTGATCATACTTAGTGCAAATGAAGGCTAGCAAAAGATTGAGAAGCATCCAAGCAAGAAACGAAAAATCTCATAAGCGAGCATTAAGCATAACTAACACTGAATAATGCACCAAAACTAGTATGTAATTTCATTGCATAACTATTGACTTTCGTGCTTGCATAGGGAATCACAAACCTTACCACCAATATTCTTACTAAATCATAATTACTCATCAACATGACTCACATATTATATCATCATATTGCAAAACTATTACAAAGAATCAATTTTATTTCGTCCAATGATCTTCATGAAAGTTTTTATTATATCCATCTTGAATATCTATCACTTTGGGACTAGTTTCATAAGTTGCTTTTGATAGCTCAAACAAATCTAAGTGAAGAACATGAGCATAAAAATTTTCTTCTCTCAAAATAATTTAAGTGCAGCATGAGAGAATTTCTTCAAAGATAACAAAGAACACCATGCTCAAAAAGATATAAGTGAAGCAATAGAGCAATTCCAAGGCTCTAAAAACTTAAGTGAAGCATAGGAGCAAGCATATCATAATTTGGCTCTCCAAAATAGGTGTTTACAGCAAGGATGCTTATTAAAAATTAAAAGGACAAACAAGCAAAGAATCATACCATACAATACGCTCCAAGGAAAACTCATAATATGCGACGAATAAAAATATAGTTTCAAGTAAAATACCGATGGTTGTTAGAAGAAAGAGGGGGTGCCACTCGGGGGCATCCCCAAGCTTAGTTGCTTGATACTTCTTGAATATTATCTTGGGGTGCCTTGGGAATCCCCAAGCTTAGGCTCTTCTTACTCCTTATTCCTTCATCCATCATAATATCACCCAAACTTGAAAAGTTCAATCACACAAAACTCAACAAAACCTTCGTGAGATCCGTTAGTATAAGAAAGAAAATCACTACTTAAGTACTATTGCAAACCCATTCATATTTTATTTTTGCATTATATCTATTGTATTCCAACTTTTCTATGGCAAAAACTCTTCAAAGGAAACCATAGAATCATCAAAACAAGCACACAACGCAAAGAAAATAGAATCTGTCAAAAACAGAACAGTCTGTAGCAATCCGAATATTTAGAATACTTCTGTAACTCCAACAATCTTGAAAAATTAGGACAACGTGATAAATTTGTATATTAATCTTTTGCAAAAAGAATTAGTGTTTTATCATACTTCTGTTAAAAATTCTAATTATTTTCGTGAGTGCAAACGTTTTTGTTTTTCAGCAAGATCAAATCAAGTATCAGCCAACATGATCCCAAAGGCTTTGCTTGGCACAAACACTAATTAGAACACAAAAAACACAATCAGAACAGTAGCATAATTGTGCAAACACTCAAGAACATAAAGAAAAAGACAAAAATAAATTTTATTCATTGGGTTGCCTCCCAACAAGCGCTATCGTTTTACGCCCCTAGCTAGGCATAATGCGAAGGATCTAAGTATTGTCATCTTTGTTTCTAGATCCATATGATGCCCTCATGATTGATTCATATGGTGGCTTAATTCTAGTTCTAGGGAAGTGTTCCATACCCTTCCTTAGTGGAAATTGACATTTAATATTGCCTTCTTTCATATCAATCATGACACCAATAGTATGTAAAACGGTCTACCAAAAATAATTGGACAAGACGGATTGCAATCAATATCAAGAACAATAAAATCTATAGGCACATAATTCCTATTTGCAAGAATAAGAACATCATTAATTCTTCCCATAGGCTTTTTAATAGTGGAATCCACCAAGTGCAAATTTAAAGAACATTCTTCAATATCGATAAGACCAAGAACATCACATAAAGATTTCGGAATTGTAGAAACACTAGCACCGAAGTGACATAAAGCAAAACACTCATAATTTTTTATCTTGACTTTGATAGTAGCTTCACATTCATCATGTAATTTTCTAGGAATTCAAACCTCTGATTCCAACTTTTCTTCTAAAGCTTTCATCATAGCATCAACAATATGTTTAGTAAAAGCTTTATTTTGTTCATAAGCATGGGGTGAATTTATCATCGATTGCAACAAAGAAATACAATCAATCAAGGAGCAACTATCATAATTGAAGTCTTTATCCAAAAGAATGGGCACATCACTAGTTAAAGTTTTGACCTCTTCAAACCCACTTTTATCAATTTTCTCAACAAGATTTTCACCCTCCGAATTATCGGGACGCCTTCTAGCTAAACTTGACTCTTCTTCAGCCCCTTTATTATTAATATTAATTTTACTAAACAAAGAATCGACAAAAGAAAAACCAATCATTTTAAGATCTTCATCACTTTTATCTTCTAACGATATTGGTTTAGCGGCCATTTGATTTACTAGGGTAGCTTGTGCATCGGATATTTTACCTAGCAAACTTTCAGCAAAAGGATACTTAGATTGGGGATTGCAAACTTCTCTACTAATATCATCAAGTTGTGTAGTTATAGCTTCCAGCACAACAGAGTGTTCCTTAAGTTCTTCGGTAAAATATTTATTGTGCTCAAATTTTGTATTCATATATTCCTTAGTACTTTTCTCAATTTCAAGCAAAATATTGGGATAAGGAACATCATAATATTTTCTTTGAGGCATCATGACTATGCAAACAAGGGTGCACAAAAAATAGATCTGACGAGAAAACCGCGAATGAAAAAGAGGGCGAATAAAATGGCAAATTTTTGTGAAGTGGGGGAGAGGAAAATGAGAGGCAAATGGCGAATAATGTAAATTGCAAGGAGATGAGATTTGTGATTAGGAACCTGGTAGATGTTGGTGATGTCTCCCAGGCAACGGTGCCAAAAATTGGAAAGTTGACGAGAGACTATCTTGACGTGATCCTCCCCGGCAACGGCGCCAGAAATTCCTTTTGATGCGGCTTGGACTATGTCGGTATTTCCCCAAAAGAGGAAGGGATGATGCAGCACAACTACGGTAGGTATTTCCCTCAGTGATGAGACCAAGGTTATCGAACCAGTAGGAGAACCACACAACACCATGTAAACAGCTCCTGCACACAAAGAACAAATACTTGCAACCCGACGTAAGAGAGGGGTTATCAATCCCTCACGGGTAAAAAGATAGGTAAAACTGTAGTAGATTGGATAAATAGATATCGCGGGAACACAAGATAAAATAAATAAATAAAAATTGCAGCAAGGTATTTTTGTATTTTTGGATTAATAGATTTGAAAATAAAAGCAAATAAAAATAGATCGCGAAGGCAAATATGATAAAGAAGAGACCCGGGGTCGTAGATTTCACTAGTGGATTCTCTCGAGAAAATTAGCATATAGTGGATAAACAAATTACTGTTGGGCAATTGATAGAACTTCAAATAATCAAGATGATATCCAGGCAATGATCATTATATAGGCATCACGTTCAAGATTAGTAGACCGACTCCCGCCTGCATCTACTACTATTACTAAAGGAAATATGCCCTAGAGGCAATAATAAAGTTGTTATTTATATTTCATTATATCATGATAAATGTTTATTATTCGTGCTAGAATTGTACTAACCGGAAACTTAGTACATGTGTGAATACATAGACAAACAGAGTGTCACTAGTATGCCTCTACTTGACTAGCTCATTAATCAAAGATGGTTAAGTTTCCTAGCCATGGAAAAATAGTTGTCATTTGATGAACATGATCACATCATTAGAAAATGATGTGATTGACTTGACCCATCCGTTAGCTTAGCACGGTGATCGTTTAGTTTACTGCTATTGCTTTCTTCATGACTTATACATGCTCCTATGACTATGAGATTATGCAACTCCCAAATACTGGAGCAAAACTTAGTGTGCTACCAAACGTCACAACGTAACTGGGTCATTATAAAGGTGCTCCACAGGTGTCTCCGATGGTGTTTGTGGAGTTAGCATAGATCGAGATTAGGATTTGTCACTCCGAGTATCGGAGAGGTATCTCTGGGCCCTCTCGGTAATGCACATCACCATAAGCCTTGCAAGCAATGTAACTAATGAGTTAGTTATGGGATGTAGCATTACGGAATGAGTAAAGAGACTTGCCGATAACGATATTGAACTAGGTATTGAGATACCGACGATCGAATCTCGGGCAAGTAACATACCGATGACAAAGGGAACAACATATGTTGTTATGCAGTTTGACCGATAAAGATCTTCGTAGAATATGTAGGAACCAATATGAGCATCCAGGTTCCGCTATCGGTTAATGACCGGAGCTGAGTCTCGGTCATGTCTACATAGTTATTGAACCCGTAGGGTCCGCATGCTTAACATTCGGTGACGATCAATATTATGAGTTTATGTGTTTTGATGTATCGAAGGTTGTTAAGAGTCCCGGATGTGATCACGGACATGATGAGGAGTCTCGAAATGGTCGATACATAAAGATAGATATGTTGGATGACTATATTCGGACACCAGAAGTGTTGCGGGTGGTTTCGGATAAAACCAGAGTGCTGGAGGGTTATCGGAACCCCCCGGGGAAGTAGTGGGCCTAGATGGGCCTTAGTGGAGAGAGAGGGGCTGCCGGGGCAGGCCGCGCACCCCCTCCCCCTTGAGTCTGAATTGGACTAGGAGGGGGGTGGCGCCCCCCACTTTCCTTCCCCTCTCCCACTCCTTCCTTCCCCCTGCTAGTAGGACTAGGAAAGGAGGAATCCTACTCCTACTAGGAGGAGGATTCCTCCCCTCTTTAGCACACCCTAGGGCCGGCCGGCCTCCCCTCTTGCTCCTTTATATACGGGGGAAGGGGGCACCCTAGAACACAAGAGTTGACATTGTTTAGCCATGTGCGGTGCCCCCCTCCACCATAATCCACCTCAGTCATATTGTTCCAGTGCTTAGGCAAAGCCCTGCGCCGGTAGCTTCATCATCACCGTCATCACGCCGTCGTGCCGACGAAACTCTCCCTCGACACTCAGCTGGATCAAGAGTTCGCGGGACGTCACCGTGCTGAACATGTGTAGATCGCGGAGGTGTCGTACCTTCGGTGCTAGGATCGGTCGGATCATGAAGACGTACGACTACATCAACCACGTTGTCATAACACTTCCGCTTACTGTCTACGAGGGTACATGGACAACACTCTTCCCCTCTCGTTGCTATGCATGACCATGATAGATCTTGCGTGTGCGTAGGATTTTTTTGAAATTACTGCGTTCCCCAACAGTGGTATCAGAGCCAGGTCTATGAGTAGATGTTATATGCACGAGTAGGACACAAAGGAGTTGTGGGTGTGGGTATATACATATTGCTTGCCGTCACTAGTTGGTTCTCGATTCGTCGGTATTGTTGGATGAAGCGGCTCAGACCGACATTACGTGTATGCTTACTCGAGACTGTTTCTACCGACGTGCTTCGCACATAGGTGGCTGGTGGGTGTCAGTTTCCCCAATTTTAGTTGAATCAGATTCAATGAACAAGGTTCTTTCCGAAGATCAAAAAGCAATCACTATACCGTGTTGTGGTTTTTGATGCGTAGGTAAGAACGGTTCTTGCTCAGCCCGTAGCAGCCACGTAAAACTTGCAACAACAAAGTAGAGGACGTCTAACTTGTTTTTTCAGGGCATGTTGTGATGTGATATGGTCAAGACATGATGCTAAATTTTATTGTATGAGAAGATCATGTTTTGTAATGGAGTTATCGGCAACTGTCAAGAGCCATATGGTTGTCGCTTTATTGTATGAAATGCAATCGCCATGTAATTGCTTTACTTTATCACTAAGCGGTAGCGATAGTCGTAGATGCAATAGTTGGTGAGATGACAACGATGCTTCGATGGAGATCAAGGTGTCAAGCCGGTGACGATGATGATCATGATGGTGCTTTGGAGATGGAGATCAAAGGCACAAGATGATGATGGCCATATCATATCACTTGTATTGATTGCATGTGATGTTTATCCTTTATGCATCTTACTTTGCTTAGTTTGGCGGTAGCATTATAAGATGATCTCTCACTAAATTTCAAGGTATAAGTGTGCTCCCTGAGTATGCACCATTGCTATAGTTCGTCGTGCCGAGACACCATGTGATGATCGGGTGTGATAAGCTCTATGTTCACATACAACGGGTGCAAGCCATTTTTGCACACGTAGAATACTCGGGTTAAACTTGACGAGCCTAGCATATGCAGATATGGCCTCGGAACACTGAGACCGAAAGGTCGGGCGTGAATCATATAGTAGATATGATCAACATAGTGATGTTCACCATTGAAAACTACTCCATCTCACGTGATGATTGGACATGGTTTAGTTGATATGGATCACGTGATCACTTAGATGATTAGAGGGATGTCTATCTAAGTGGGAGTTCTTAAGTAATTTGATTAATTGAACTTTAATTTATCATGAACTTAGTACCTGATAGTATTTTGCATGTCTATGTTTTGTAGATAGATGGCACGTGCTGTTGTTCCGTTGAATTTTAATGCGTTCCTAGAGAAAGCTAAGTTGAAAGATGATGGTAGAAACTACACGGACTAGGTCCGTAACTTGAGGATTATCCTCATTGTTGCACAGAAGAATTACGTCCTGGAAGCACCGCTAGGTGACAAACCCGTTGCAGGAGCAACACCAGATGTTGTGAACACCTGGCAGAGCAAAGCTGATGACTACTTGATAGTTTAGTCTGCCATGCTTTACGGCTTAGAATTGGGAATTCAACGACGTTTTGAACGTCTTGGAGCATATGAGATGTTCCAGGAGTTGAAGTTAATATTTCAAGAAAATGCCCGGATTGAGAGATATGAAGTCTCCAATAAGTTCCACAACTGCAAAATGGAGGAGAATAGTTCTGTCAGTGAACATATACTCAGAATGTCTGGGTAATACAACCACTTGACTCATCTGGGAGTTAATCTTCCTGATGATAATGTCATTGATAGAGTTCTTCAATCACTGCCACCAAGCTACAAGAGCTTCGTGATGAACTATAATATGCAAGGGATGGATAAGACGATTCCCGAGCTCTTCGCAATGCTAAAGGCTACGGAGGTAGAAATCAAGAAGGAGCATCCAGTGTTGATTGTCAACAAGACCACCAGTTTCAAGAAAAAAGGTAAAGGGAAGAAGGGGAACTTCAAGAAGAACGGCAAGCATGTCACTGCTCAAGTGAAGAAGCCCAAGTCTGGACCTAAGCCTGAGACTGAGTGCTTCTACTGCAAAGGGACTGGTCACTGGAAGCGGAACTTCCCCAAGTATTTGGCGGAGAAGAAGGATGGCAAAGTGAAAGGTATATTTGGTATACATGTTATTGATGTGTACCTTACTAATGCTCGTAGTAGAGCCTGGGTATTTGATACCGGTTCAGTTGCTAACATTTGCAACTCGAAACAGGGGCTATGGATTAAGCGAAGATTAGCTAAGGACGAGGTGACGATGCGTGTGGGAAATGGTTCCAAAGTCGATGTGATCGCTGTCGGCACGCTACCTCTACATCTACCTTCGGGATTAGTATTAGACCTAAATAATTGTTATTTGGTGCCATCATTGAGCATGAACATTATATCTAGATCTTGTTTGATGCGAGATGGTTATTCATTTAAATCAGATAATAATGGTTGTTCTATTTATATGAATAATATCTTTTATGGTCATGCACCCTTGATGAGTGGTCTATTTTTACTAAATCTTGATAGTAGTGATACACATGTTCATAGTATTGAAACCAAAAGATATAAGTTTAATAATGATAGTGCAACTTATTTGTGGCACTACCGTTTAGGTCATATTAGTGTAAAGCGCATGAAGAAACTCCATGCTGATGGACTTTTGGAATCACTTGATTTGAATCACTTGATGCTTGCGAACCAGGCCTCATGGGCAAGATGAATAAGACTCCGTTCTCTGAAACAATGGAGCGAGCAACGGACTTGTTGGAAATAATACATACTGACGTATGCAGTCCGATGAGTGTTGATGTTCGCGGCGAGTATCGTTATTTTCTTACCTTCATAGATGATTTGAGAAGATATTTGTATATCTACTTGATGAAACATAAGTCTGAAACATTTGAAAAGTTCAAAGAATTTCAGAGTGAAGTGGAAAATCATCGTAACAAGAAAATAAAGTTTCTACGATCTGATCATGGTGAAGAATATTTGAGTTACGAGTTTGGTCTTCATTTGAAACAATGCGGAATAGTTTCGCAACCCATGCCACCTGGAACACCACAGCGTAATGGTGTGTCCGAACGTTGTAATCGTACTTTACTAGATATGGTGCGATCTATGATATCTCTCACTGATTTACCGCTATCATTTTTGGGTTATGCTTTAGAGACAGCTACATTCACGTTAAATAGGGCACCATCTAAATCCGTTGAGACGACACCTTATGAACTGTGGTTTGGCAAGAAACTCAAGTTGTCGTTTCTTAAAGTTTGGGGCTGCGATGCTTATGTGAAAAGCTTCAACCTGATAAGCTCGAACCCAAATCGGAGAAATGTGTCTTCATAGGATACCCAAAGGAGACTGTTGGGTACACCTTCTATCACAAATCCGAAGGCAAGATATTCGTTGCTAAGAATGGATCATTTCTAGAGAAGGAGTTTCTCTCGAAAGAAGTGAGTGGGAGGAAAGTAGAACTTGACGACGTAATTGTACCTACTCCCTTATTGGAAAGTAGTTCATCACTGTCGGTGTACAAAAAGAGGGGTACACTTTTTGTACCCCTATAATTGTGCACGGGTAGTCTGAGCCACGGGCACCACCACACCAAGCAAGGCAAGGGAGGTGAGCCAGAGTAAGACCGAAGCTCAAGAGAACTAGAACAACGCCAAGGCCAAGACCACGAAGAGCAAAGGGGACGAAGCGGACTCCCCCGGCAAGATCCTTGCCGGGAGACAGTTCTAGCAGCCCCGACAAGACCCTTGCCGCGGCGACTCGTCCCGCGCCTACGGAGCAAATCACCCTTGAGTCCACTGCCCCCAAAGGGCAAGGATTCGGGAGACATCCCCATGGCGGCATGAAGATCTTCGTGAAGACATTCAAGATCAGATATGCACTAAGGAGATGACAACCCTTGGTGGGATCCCAGCCGAGGAAGACCACAAGGCCCCCGGCAAGCGCCTTGCTGGGGATGACAACAGGCGCCTCGACAAGACCCTTGCTAGGGCCCCGGCAAGGCCCTTACTGAGGACACCAGCAGGGCCACCATCAGGCCCACGCCGACTAAACCTCCACCACCGCATGCATGCAGCTGCCGACCCAACCAGTTGGGCAGGCACCTGCGTGGCAGCATGCAGATCTTTGTGAAGACCCACCACTGCACCACCTCAGCTGCCTGCCTACCTACGTGGCATCGCAGGCGTCGCTGGCCAGGGCGCGTGTCGACACAAGAAGGAGTGGCGACAGACGAGACAGGTTTCTCCCCCGTCCCCGGTAAAGCAAGGACACCTAAGCAAGACGCATTAAATGCACCTTGTCATGTAATGCGAGGGATAACCTCGCATCACTGTACCCTTTCCACCTCTTGTGTGCCACTGTGGCAACCCCTTTTTCTATAAAAGGAGGCCCGAGGCGACCAGAGGGAGGATTCAGCTTTTTGGGGCTCCTCACGCCCCATAGCTAGCTCAAGAACACAGATATACAATCCACCAAAGCAGGAGTAGGGTTTTAAGCATCCTCGCGGCCTGAACCTGGAATAAATGAACCATGTGCTGCATGTTAGATCCGCTCTTCTCATGACCCCGTGCCCCGCCAACCGTAGTAGGGATTCTTGTAATCCCATAGGTGTTGTTCCCACCGACATCTCTGGCGCGCCAGGTAGGGGGCGCAGTTGTGAGAATCGGCTTTAGCAGTTAGTTCGGCGCTTCTTCATCATCATGGCGCCCAAGAAGAAGACAACGGTGGCGGTTGGCCAGTCGGAAGCCGGACAGCCCGTCCCGACGCGGGCGAGCAGCGGACCGGTCGCAGAAAGGACCCAGGGCGCTGCTCGTGAACACCAACACCATCCCAGTAGCCAGAGTTTGGGAGGCGGCGACGTTTGTGCGCTTGGTAACGGGCCACACGTCGCTAAATCCAAAGGCGGAGCCAAGCCCTTCGCGGGCGGAGCGGAGCCTTCCAGGGTCATCGCCGCCCCGCCCGAAGGCGACGCAAGGGCCTCCAAGACTCCCACGCCGGCGCCAACAATGCGTTCCTCCCAGGAAGCGCGCGACGAACGGCGTAATCACGCCGAAGATCCCAGGCGTCGACGCGGGAAGAGCCCCGAGCGCCACTCCCGGGACGTAGAAGACCTGCCCACTCGCCGAGGCGCTGGTGAAAACGGCATGCGACCGCGGGGTCGTGATAGAGCTCCTTCTGACATGGTCAGAAGTCGAAGCGCATCGCGATCCGTGCAGGTTTCGCTGCCACCGACGCCAGCAGAGGTCCTGGCGCGCGCGCAGTTGCTCCTTGATTTTCCTTCCACTACAGGGAAACTCGACGAATGGAGAGCCACTATCCGAAGCCTTGTTGCGGTGGCCAACAAAGACGAACCAAGTCCAGTGAGGCCCCCAGGTCGACGCTCCGATGGAGTCCCGCGGACTAGTGGCGGAAAAGCCGGCGGCGGCGCAACCACGGTGCATTCACCTCTTCCCCATCCGGTGCCGCGGACGCCGGCTCGTCGCGACGTCGCGGGCGACGACATCTCCATAGCATCGTCTGACCCGCGGACCCACTGTGACCAGCGCCAAGTTCTTCGGGAACGAGCCCATGAAGACGCTCGAACCACTATCGAGCGCCGGCGCGGAGCGCGCCACCAGTCAGACAGGCGAGTAGGGCCTGCTGTGAACCACCCGGCCTCGGAGAGCCCTGGAGGCCTACCCTACGAGGTAGGCTGTCCGGCTTTTACCCGTGAGCTGCGGCAGTTCTAGTGGCCCACTCACCACACCTTCAACCCTGACGTTGGCGAAAAGTACAACGGCAAGACTCACCCGTCTGAGTTCCTCAGCATCTACACCATCGCGATGCAAGCCGCCGGAGCCCGCGACGATAAGGTGCTTGCGAATTACTTTCCATTGGCTCTTAAACCCAACGCCATGTCGTGGTTGATGCACTTGCCGGTAGACTCTATTTCCTCCTGGTCGGATTTGTGCCATGAGTTTGTGGGCGCCTTTACTGGAGGTCACCAAGCCCATGGCCAAGCAAGCGACCTGCATGTCATTCCCCAGAAGGTAGGCAAGAGTCTGCGCAAGTATATACAGAGGTTCAGCCGGGTACAGTACAATATCCCTGATGTTCACCCTGCCACCATCATCAGCGCGTTCCATCAGAACGTGCGTAACCGCAAGATGCGCGAAGAACTGGCAATGAACAAGGTGAAAGATGTGGCAGAACTCTATGTTCTTGCTGACAGATGTGCCCGAGCTGAAGAGGGAAGGAAGTACCCCGACGAAGATGCCGGTGTGGAAACCGACTCCTCGGATGAGGATACTGCCGCCCTGGCGAAGAAAGGCCGGCGCCGCAACAGGAAGCGCAAAGGTAAGTGTTGGGGATATTACTACTGGGCGTAAACCGGCCTATCTGGGCCGGATTAACTTCATCAGTAGTTAAGAAGGTTAAAGCCCATGAAGATAGATGAGGGCTCAAGACCCATAATCGGTTGAGAGCCTGTAGCCGTAAACCGGCGCCAATATGTAACTTCTATTGTAAGTTAGGAATAAGTAGAGACCAAACTGGACACATCTATGAGCCGGTGTTAGGACTGTGTAAACCGACGGGCGTCACCCATGTATATAAGGGGACGACCCGACGGCGGTTCAAGGAGAACAGACACAACTCGAGACATAGGCGAAGCTTGTTTGCTCCCTAGTCATCGAAACACCCATCAATTCCATCACAACTAGACGTAGGCTTTTACCTTCATCGAAGGGGCTGAACTAGTATAAATCCTCTTGCGTCCTTGTGTCCGCTTTAACCCCTTCAAGCTAACCCGTCGCGATGGCTCCACGACTAAGTCCTTTCTCTAGGACATCTGCCGTGACAAAACCACGACATTTGGCGCCCACCGTGGGGCTATCGCACGATGGTTTCCGGTTCTTGGAGGGCCGCTTTGAAGGACTCAAGGGCTACGCTGTAGGCCAGTTGACTAAGAGTCGTCGCGGCAAGCTCTACATCGACGACGCAGGCTGGGGCCCCGAGGCCGGCTCAATTGAGTACGGGTACCGGGTCCCCTTTGGTAGCATTCACGTTTTCATTGGCAAGATCGGTGAACCGGGCCCTGAGCCGGACATCTGCACCGACCTCGTTGAGACGGCTCAGCATGCGCGATCCGCCCGGGTTAAACCGGCCATGAAGCATGCCTTCGTGGGAATGATCCATGGAGGGAGTTATGAGGACGGATCGGAGCTTCGTGGGGCGACTGCCGTTTGTTCCGGTGACGAATCTTCGACCGGAGAAACCGAATCTCTTTATCAGCTACAACATGGCCAGATTGAGAGCTGTTCCAATGGCGATAGTATTCCGGACCCCTCTGATCTGCCTAACTGGGTTGGGATATTCATGACCGGAACACAAGCAGCGCTTCATTCTTTGACAGCCGCGGCAATGATCTCCGGTTCAGCAGCGGCAACGGCTGCCGGGGCAGGAGGCCCTGTGCGCCCGCCGGCTCAGGTTCTGTCAGAACTATTTGATGCATTGGCTGTGCTTATGGCAGAAGTTAATCCGCCAGATCAGGACGCTCATAACACGGAGATTGCAAAGGTAAAGGAACAAATCACCCAGGCCAAGACGGATCTGGCGGCTGAGGACACCAGAATGGCCGCGGAGCGGGCCGCTTTAGACGCACAGGCGTACAGGCTTATGTTCGACCAGAGTGCGTCGCGTGAAGTCATGAGGAGGAAGCACCGATCCCGCTTACCTCCGGTTTTCGAGGCTAGAGACCTTTTCAACACTCCAGGACCAAGAACCGGCAATCCGCTGGAGGGGAACCGGGCAGAAGCCCCTGGGACCGGTGCACCGGTTCAGCCCCGTCAGATGAACCCGCCTCGTCAAAACACCATTATACCTCAGGATGCTTTAACACCTCCGGGTCATTACTCCAACCCAATGGACAATCTTGTTGCGGCTGCTGCACGGCTGGAGGCCATTCCAATTGAAGGTGACTCGCCACAGGTAGTAGAGACGCGACAGGTCAAGGAACTGCTGAGGACAGCTTTGGCCCAATAGGAAGCGTACTCGTACAGCCGCGACCGGATCCACTCGACCCCCCGTCCAAGCCGGAGCTATAGCAGGCATATGGAGGAACCAGCAGTGTCGAGTAATGAATGACGTGGAGCACCCCATGGCAACAACCCGACGGGTGGTGCTGATGACGCTCAGGAAGTGGTGAACCGGGCCCGAGCGCGTAGGGAGGCCGAGTTAGCCGCACAGCATTAGGCTCGGCAGCTCACGCCGGTTCGTCCAACCATCTCGATCGAACCCGGTGTTGCTTCCAGTTCTTTGGGGGTGCCTTGCCTTATCCCCTCTTTACGCAATGTGCGCCTGCCCAAGAATTTCAAAGGCCCGCGCAAGGTACCAAATTACACAGCGGATCAACCTGCAGAGACTTGGGTGGAGAGCTATGAGATGGCCATGGAGATGTTGGATGTGGATGACACGGCGTGTGCGAAATACTTCACCATGATGCTTGAAGGAACGGCCCGTACTTGGTTAAAAAGCCTGCCAGCTAATTCTATCAGTTCATGGGCCCAATTGTGAGCTCGGTTTATCAACAATTTCAAGGATACCTGTAAACAACCTATGTCGATAGTGGACTTAGCTGCATGCGTCCTGGAGTAAGGAAAATTAACGACTCATTGGGTGCGCCGGGTTTCACAAGTGTTGCACTCCTCAGAACGCATCAACACTGACACTGCAGTATTAACCCTAGAAGGCAACTGCCGGTTTGGGCCCCTGAAGTTGAAATTGGGACGGATGAAGCGTCATTGCACCGACATGGGGACCCTCATGGCCGCTTTGGTAAAATATGCTGATTCTGATAGTACCAAGGATCCCGAATCTGATGATGACAAGACAGGGAAGGGGAAGAAGAACAGCAGCTCCAAAGGTCAGCAGCATCACTGGGTAGGCAATGGCGGAGGAGGCAAGCGTAAAGCGGATGGTAACATGGATTTTGTGGCTAATACCAATGCACAGGACAATGGCCAGAGGCGCAAGGGTAGGCCAAAAAATCATAGTGGAGCACCCAACCCTAACCCAAACCGCCTGAACTATCTGCTAAGCCAGCCCTGTCGAAGACATGGGACGAAGGAGGAGCCAGCAAACCACCTTTGGATGGATTGCTTTATTCGGCAGGAGTTCACGAATTCTAATAATTTCCGGTATGATCACGGATATGGTGGTGGCTCAGGGTCCGGGCCGGGTTACGGTGGAGGAAGTTCCGGTTCATGATTTAATGGTAATCCGGGCGGACATAATGGTCAAAATAATCAGAACAACCACGGTGGTTACAACCAACAGCAGCAACAGTTAGGTTACCAGAGCAACCCAAAGCAGTTGAGTAGTGGGCAGTACCATGTCTTTACCACTAGCTTGGACAAGCGAGACCGGAAGGTTCAGAGACGGGCAGTCAACTCTGTTGAACCGGCCACACCCCGTTATCTATGTTGGTCTGAACAGCCAATCATATGGAGCAGAGAGGATCACCCACCCCAGGTCGATAATCCGGGTCAGTTGGCTCTGGTGGTGGCGCCTCAGGTGGGAGGTTATAAGTTCACCAAGGTGCTCATGGATGGAGGGAGCAGCATTAACATCCTATACTATGAAACCTTCCGTCGTATGGGACTAACAGATAAGAATCTCAAACCGTCCAATACAATATTCCATGGTGTAGTGCCTGGCAGATCAGCATATCCCATTGGTAAGATAGCTCTTGAAGTGGCCTTTGGGGATGATCATGATTCCAGGTCAGAGACATTGACGTTTGAAGTGGTGAAAATCCAAAGTCCATATCATGCCCTGTTTGGGCGACCGGCATACGCCAAGTTTATGGCTCGACCCTGTTATGTGTATTTGCAGCTCAAGATGCCGGGTCACAAGGGGACAATAACGATTCACGAAAGCCGCAAAATCGCTTTGGAATGCGAGGAAGGAGATGCGGCTTATGCAGAGTCGGTTTGTGCCACCGAGGAGTTGAAATACTATAAAGACAATGTTGATCCGGCGGACATGACTCCGTTGAAGAAGCCAACTACGGAGCATGATCCGGCCCTGAAGTTCAAATCGGTAGCAGAAACTAAGCTTGTTGACTTCGTACCTGGTGATTCGTCCAAGCAGTTCAGCATCAGTGCCAACTTGGATCCGAAATAGGAAAGCGCGCTCGTCGAGTTCATCCGTGAGAATCGGGACATTTTTGCATGGAAGCCCTCTGACATGCCAGGTGTACCGAGGCAACTCGCTGAGCACAGACTTAATGTGGATCCTAAATATAAACCAGTGAAATAGTTCCTCCGACGGTTTAACGAAGAAAGACGCAAGGCAGTTGGAGAAGAAGTAGCCAGGCTCTTAGCAGCTGGCTTTATTGTTGAAGTTTTTCACCCTGAGTGGCTTGCCAATCCGGTGCTCGTCCTCAAGAAAAACGGCACCTGGCGCATGTGTGTGGATTACACAGATCTTAATAAGGCTTGTCCAGCAGATCCTTTTGCTCTCCCCCGTATTGATCAAATTATTGATGCTACGGCGGGTTGTGAGCGTTTAAGTTTTTTGGATGCGTATTCTAGCTATCATCAGATCAAAATGGCAGTTAAGGACCAGGAGAAGACAACATTTATAACTCCCTTTGGAGCCTTCTGCTATGTGTCTATGCCCTTCAGGCTCAAGAGTGCCCAGGCAACTTACCAACGGTGTGTACAAAATTGTCTTCACAAGCAGATTGGCCGTAATGTACATGCTTACGTGGATGATATCGTGGTTAAATCCAGGGAGAAGGAGACTCTAATTGATGATTTGAGAGAAACCTTTGATAACCTCAGAACATACAAGATGATGCTTAATCCGGACAAGTGTGTCTTTGGTGTACCAGCGGGCAAGCTATTGGGTTTTCTAGTGTCCAACAGGGGAATTGAGGCTAATCCGGAGAAGATCACGGCTATCACCTCCCTGGCTAAACCAAAGTGTATCAACGATGTTCAACGCCTGGCAGGCCGGATTGCTGCGCTAAGCCGGTTTATCAGTCGCCTGGGTGAGAAGGCAATCCCTTTGTATCAGATGTTGAAAAAGACGGATCAATTTATCTGGAGTCCTGCTGCTGATGAAGCATTTGAGGACTTAAAGCGGCAATTGGGCAATCCGCCTGTGCTCGCCGCTCTCGTTGACAAGGAACCGTTACTGCTATATGTTGCTCCTAATGTTTGGGCGGTCAGCATAGCTATTGTGGTGGAGCGAAAAGAGGCAGGCAAGGAGCATCCGGTTCAATGTCCGGTCTATTATATCAGCGAGGTGCTCATTGAGTCCAAACAAAGGTATCCGCATTGGCAGAAGCTGGTGTATGGAGTTTTTATGGCAAGCCGAAAGCTTAAACAATATTTCCAAGGGCACTCAATTACGGTAGTCAGTTCTGCTCCTTTGGGAGATATCATCCAGAATCAGGAAGCAACTGGCCGGATTGCAAAGTGGGCCATAGAGCTGGGGCCGTACGGTTTGAAGTATGTGCCTCGGACAGCGGTTAAGTCTCAAGCACTTGTTGATTTCATTAATGATTGGACGGAAATGCAAGCACCTGAAGAAAAGCCGAATCATACGTATTGGACCATCCATTTTGACGGATCCAGGCAGTTGGAAGGCTCGGGGGCTGGAGTCGTATTAACTTCCCCACGAGGTGATAAGTTTTGTTATGTTCTCCGTTTAATGTTCCCTTGCACTAACAATGCAGCTGAGTATGAAGCCTTGCTCCATGATCTCCGGATGGCTAAGGAGATGAATCTAAGTCGAGTTAAGTGCTTCGGTGACTCGGACCTTGTGGCTCAGCAGGTGTCTGGCACTTGGGACTCCAAGGACCCACTCATGGCAGCATATCATCGTGAGGTGGATATTGTTGCAGGTTATTTCAGAGGCTATCAGGTGGACCACGTGGACCAGCGGAAAAATGAAGCGACGGATGCTTTAAGCCGGCTGGGCTCTCAGCGCAAACCGGTCCCGCCCAATGTTTTTCTGGATGTGCTCCACAACCCGTCGGTGAAGATCCCTGGTGAAGAGGATTTGGCTATTCCTGATCCGGAGGCTCAAATGGTAGCAGTTCTTCATGTTATTCTAGATTGGATGCTTCCTTACCTGGCGTACAAGAACCGGGGCGAGTTGCCAGAAGATGAGATTCTGGCCTGGCAGATAATCCGGCGATCCAAGTCCATGGCTATCATCAACGGTGAGTTGCATCATTGCAGTGTATCAGGAGCTTTTCAATGTTGCATGTCTCCTGAAGAAGGCCATGAAATTTTGTGTGAGATCCACGAAGGAGATTGTGGTCACCATGCCGGTTCAAAGTCTCTGGTGGCTAAAGCGTTTCGCCATGGTTTCTATTGGTTAACTGCTCATGCTGACGCGGAGGATCTGGTCAGACGATGTGATGGTTGCCAAAGGTTTTCAAGACGTGCTCATGTGACGGCTCAAGAATTGAGAATGATTCCAATTACTTGGCCGTTTGCGACTTGGGGGCTGGATATGGTTGGGCCTTTCAAAAGGTCCAAAGATAAGAAGACCCACCTCCTGGTGGTGGTTGACAAGTTTACAAAGTGGGTGGAGGCAGAACCTGTTAGCAAGTGTGATGCGGCCACATCGGTTCAGTTCATCAAAAAGGTGATTTTCTGGTTTGGCTTTCCGCACAGTATTATCATAGATAATGGTACCAATTTGTCCAAAGGTGCTATGAAGGAGTTCTGCGAACGGGAGCACATCCGGCTCGACGTTTCATCAGTGGCACATCCACAGTCCAATGGTCAAGCAGAAAGAGCTAATCAAGAGATCTTGAGAGGCATCAAGCCCCGGCTCATGGTTCCTTTGCAGAGAATGCCGGGTTGTTGGGTAGAAGAATTACCATCTGTGTTATGGAGCATCAATACAACACCCAAAAACAGGGTACACATAGTTCTTCATGGTTTATGGAGCGGAGGCGGTTCTCCCCAGTGACATCCGTCATGATTCACCTCGTGTCACGGCTTATATTGAAGCGGACAACGAGACAGCACGTCAAGATGCTTTGGACTGGTTGGATGAAGAGCATGACATCGCAGCCGCCCGATCAGCGATTTACCAACAGGATCTTCGTTGTTATCACAGTCGCCGAGTCAGAACCAGAGCCTTTCAGGAAGGAGATTTGGTGCTTCGGCTCATCCAAGATCAGACTGGTATGCATAAGCTATCCCCACCTTGGGAGGGGCCTTTCGTGGTCAGCAAGAATCTGCACAACGGGTCGTACTATCTGATTGATATTCGAGAGCATAAGGACTCACGTACATCAGAGGAGGAGACTAGCAGGCCATGGAATATAGCTCATCTTCGGCCTAACTATACCTGAGCCATTGGCTATACTTATGTACATATTACGACAATGTATATATTATGATATTAAACCGGAACCTCAGCTAAAGCGGGGTATCTATTCTTTTACATCATGTGAGGTTACACGGAGTTGCTCTAAAGCGGCCTCCAGTTTACCCCTTGAGTTCGCTTTGCTAAAAGCATCGTGTTATATCAGTTGGAGGATTGGTCGTGTCCGAACCAATACCATGCCTCTTGATAGGCGAAAGCCACCAGATCACTTGGGGACTTGGTCATGTCTGAACCAGTCTTGCCTCTTGATCGGCCTAAGGCCACAGAATCACTTGGGGGCTTGGTCGAACCCGAACCATGACCACGCCATTTGGTCGGCATAAATGCCACTAGAATCACTTGGGGACCTGGCTAACTAGAACCATAGTTACACCTAACGGGAGCTTGGTCGTGTTTGTCCATGGTTACGCCATTTGATCAGCTTAAATAAATCTTTTTTGGCAAATGTTTTTATTGTTGCTTTTGCTTCATACTTTTCTTTGAAGGTTTTTTTTTGCTTTTTATTGTGTTCTTCAAACCGACAAAGTTGTTTAACCAATCAATTGACGGAACACAGTTCACGTCAATCCGGAGACTATTTGTCCGGTTTGATCCTTGTTGTTAACATCCTCTTATGGAGTAACACGGTGTTTATTATAACCCGGCACGGTTTACATGGTAACCAGTGTCATATACATATACATGAGTTGTTATTTCCTCCAACAGTGTGGGTTTGCAAAACTCCGCTTCAAGGTTGGCCAAGCCAACTTCACACTCAACGGTGGCAGGTATTATGTATCTCAAAATTTTGATCATATAATTAAAATTTTGTTTTGGATGTTTTGACTTTATATATACAGACATCATATTCCGCCTGACGGTACAACCGCGGTGGCACTTGACGAATTTCTTATTTCAGAAAGTGTTTTGGAAAGTTCATTACCACAGGAAGAACAAGTTATGCACGAAGGCATATCAACATCAAAGGTATCAGCTAGCCTATTACAAGGCAACATGGTGCCCATAATAACATAATTGTTTTTCACAAAAGAGAGGCAGTTTTAAAACTGGCTTCCGGTTTAAGCTTGGCCACCAGCCTGGCCTGATGGTTGCGGGTCATCCTGCGCCGCTTCAGCTTCCGTTTCTCTACCCAGTGGCTGGAAATCCATAGTTGTCCAGTCGATTCCCATTAATGCTTGAAATACAACTTCGTCATGGATTAGCGAAGACGGGTCAATATCGGGAGCGTAAGTATGCTTACGGATTGGAGGGATCAGATTTTCCGATTCATGGATTGGTGCAGCTATTCGCTTGTTCTGGCTGTCATATTGGGCTTGATAATGACACAAGTCTGCTTCCTTAGCCAGTTGACAAGCTAGCGGACGTACCTCCTGGTTTATTGCTCGCAAATCCGCTTCACCAAATTCTGACCCGTCTTCCTTCAAGCTGGGATAGCCCTGAGCCGCTTCAATAGGATCAAAATCCGGCACCCAGGCTTTTGCTCGGATTAAAGCATTGATTGCACTGGTTCGAGCAGCAGATTTCTTTAGCTCTTCAACCCGGGCAGGAAGCACTGACAGTTTCATCAGAGTATCTTGAATCAAAGTGGGTGCAGGTTTGTTATGAGACGCGGTACAGATGATCCGCTGGGCACCAGTATACAATTGTTCAACCAAGGTATAGGCGGCTTTCAATTTCTTCCGCACACCTGACCCCAAGTGACCAATGCGTGTCCCTGAAATACCATAAAGGGTTAATAAACCGGCGACTCTGTAAGAAGGCAGAACCAATTCAGAAGGCAAGCTGGCTTACCAAAGATAGCAGTGGTCATGGCATGAATGTGCCGCTTTATGCTAGTCAGTTCATCCGTCACTGGTTTTAGTGCAGCCTCGGCATCCTCTGCTCGTTTGATCAAAGCGGACTTTTCAGTGGCCCAATCTGCCCATTTCTTCTTGAAGTTCTCCTTAAGTTGTTCCATGGCGCTTAAGGCACTGGCCAATTCCTCTTTTGCTTTGGAGGTTTCAGCCTGTTGGGTTTTCAGGTTTTCTTGCAGATCGATGACTTGGTTTTCTTTCGCCTTCAGCTCCTCCTGCAAGCATACAGATATATGTTTCAACAAATCGGTAGAAGGATTCAAGTACCAACCACATAACAAGTTATGCGCTTAGCACTTGGGGGCTAATGCGTATTCGATCTTCATCTTTCAATTGTTTACAAAGTACCAAGATCAATACAAGCATTCAACTTGGCACTTGGGGGCTAATGGCTATTTGATCATATGTATTCTGATGTGGCAGTTTCAATTTCTTAAAGTACCGGTTTAACTACACTAAGTTGAACCGGCCCTTGGGGGCTACATCAGCAAATTTTCAAAGCATCAAGGTTTATATTATTAAGTCTCGGTTTGAAAGAATATTTCAAACCGGCCCTTAGGGGCTAGGAGAGTTAGCAAGAAAGAAAGCATACAAGCAGGAAGGAGCATATGGAAGTTACCTCATATTTATCTTTCATCATGTTAACCAGACCGGCTTCATAGTCACGGCTGGTATACAGCCGGTTCAGATAGCCGGAATGGATATCTTGGGCGTTCAGAGCAGCGTAAGTCGTCAGATCGGCGTTCCACTTGCCTTTGCCAAAAGAAGCAAACTCTTCCTTGGCAGAATGTTTGGATAAAGCGACAGGGTTGCTTGGCTCAGTATGGCCAGTACCAGTAATGACAACCTCATCATCCCTGGTACCGCCGGTTTGCACTGGAGCTGTTGGCTTGTCAGTAGGGTTTGCTGGACCGGTGGAGTGTTCAATCCGGATGGAACCTGTGGGCTGATGGGTAGGGCCTGAGGTATCAGTAGGTATCTCTTCAACAATAAGATCATCATCTGGCTGCGGTGGATCAATGGAATATCCTCAGGGACAACCGCTTCAAGATTGGGTGTTTTGCCCGGTTCAAGAATGACATCTTCTTCGGCCGCTTTGTCCAGGCGGGCCTTCTTGCTTGGCCTAGGTTTGGCCCTGAGAAGAATAACAAAATTAAATACAACATATGTTATAAGGCAATATACTGCAAACATCACAATAAATATAGCTTACCCAAGCACCGTTTTGAGCGGTGGGAGCTGAGTAGCCGATGACTCGCCAGAAGATGAGTGGGAAATAACCTGGTAATCAGAGTCATACGGATTAAGAGGTTGACGAAAGCAGCCCGCTTTAGGACAAGCACTGACAAGCGAATTAGAGACCTTGGATGACGTTTCCGAACCGGACTGTTCGGTAAACCGGCGGAGGTAACTACCTGACCATTGTGCCGGGTGGTGCGGCGAGCTTCGTGTTGTTGAGTCTTCATAAGAAGTTTAGGATCCAAATAAGCAAGAGGATGAGAAAATTTAACTTTTCGGTTTTCCTGATGGATTTTTTATGAAGGCAAAGTTTCTGAATCGGAAGAGAGAATAATTACCTCTGGAACATCCGCGTGGCTGGCTTCGGCATCATCCTGACAAATATCATTATCAATAAGACGCATGAAAAATAAACCAAGTGAGTCAAGCTCTACCTCAAAGTCTGGATTATCCACCTCATCATCAGGGGCCGGATTAGAAGATGCAGTGGTTCTTTTCCTGTGGGCAGTCTTTTTCACAGCTTTAGTCTTTTGCCGGATTGCTCTTTCCGGTTTCTCTAGTTTCTCCTGCGGCAGCTTTTTGCACCAAAACGGATCATCGCCCTGATTATGCAGATACTGATGTTATAAACAATGACCAGACATATCAACAACAGATTCAGCAAAGAGAAAAATCAAAGTCTTACAGCTGGCGGTTTGTTGGTGGCACAGAAGGGAAGCAGGCCGGTTCTAGCGCAGACATGTTCCGGTTCATTCAGTATCTTGCGCATAGCCTCTGTGATTTCTTCACTAGAGAGTTGGAGTTTTGAATGTCGTAGTGGGTCATCAACACTATCAGTATACCCGCACATCAAACCGGAGTGCTGACTAAGGGGCAGTATGCTCCATGATATCCAACAGCGAGCGAGATCAACACCGGTTAAACCGTTGGCCATAAAGGCTCTAAGCTTTGACAGCTGGGGAGCATATTTGCTTCTCTCCTGGGCAGTCAATCTTTGAGGAAAAGGGTGTGTATTGCTGAGCCGCTCCGGACGAAAGCCAGGCAAGGGATTCTCACCAGCAGGGGAGGTGTCTTTGCAGTAGAACCATGTATGATTCCACTCCTTAGGGTGACTGTGCAGCTTGGTGTGAGGGTATGTGACCTCTTTCCTTTTCTGAATTGCCATGCCACCCAACTCCGTATTAGAGCCATCAGTAAACTCGGTACGGCGGTTTAGATGGAAAAGATCTCTGAATAATTCCACTGTAGGCTCCTCTTGAAAGAACACCTCACAGAGTACTTGGAAGTGGCACATATTGGTAACAGAGTTGGGGCCAGTGTCTTGCGGATGGAGTTGGAAATCGGCTAAAACATCCCGGTAAAATTTAGAACCGGGCGGCTTAAAGCCCCAGGCTAAGTGATCTACGAAAACAACAACCTCTCCTTCTCGAGGTGTGGGAGGGCATTCTTTGCTAGGAGCCCTCCGATGGATGGTATCTTTACTGCCTAAAGCGCCAATCAGGACTAGATCGTCCAGTTGATCCTCTGTGACGCGAGAAGGAACCCAATTGCACTCATATACTTGCTTGGCCATGATGGAATCTACAAGGCAGAAGATCCCCATTCAAAAATGCATTTAATCTGAACCGAAGTTTCATGAAGCAACCAACATCCGGCGGTTCAACAAGGGGACTAATGGTATATACCGGTTTGTCAAATTTTTCTACAAAGTTAAACCGCCTGGTCTAAGCATTGAACAGTCAAGACTGCAGATGAGTAAGTACACAAAAACAGATTTCGCAAGATTATACTACAGCTTTGGATCTAGAACATGTTTATAAAGGAGATAAATATTCAAGGCCCAAAAGGAGCAGTGCCGAATCAACAAGCGAAGGTACGGATAAGATCTATGGTCTTAATATGCAAAAGTGAAAACGGAGGATAAAAACTACTGCTACACAGAGTGAAGATTCACAGACTCGTCTAAGGATCTATCATATGAACAAGAAGCAAGCGATGAACATGGGAGAACATGGAAACCCTAGAACAGATCTATGATGGAAAAGATAGAAGACTTACCGGAGCTGAGGAAGAAGCGGAAGGTCGCTGTGGTTCTCTGGTACGCTTAGGGTGATGCAGCGGCCAAGGTTGGTGCAGAGGTCAACGGCGGCGGCGGAGCTCCGAATACTGGGCGACGCGAGGAAGATGAAGCAGACGGGCATGAAGGGGAAAAAAGAAATGACCCTTCGGTCCTATTTATAAAGCAAGGGACAAGGATCAGGCGCAAAAATCAAGGGGCCACAAGTTTGGAAACAGAGCTGTCACCTCGATTATCGCAGACCTGTTAAACAAGAAGGTATCATGGATAATTTCTTTATGACAGATGACGTCACGCCGGTTTACAGCAATCAGAGAAGATGACATCATGGCGGTTCACCAAACTACAAGAAGATGTTGAAGATGAAATTTTTGCTAAGGATTGACATGAACCTGTTCAAATCAATCTGGGGCCTAATGTTGGGGATATTGTTGGAAATATGCCCTAGAGGCAATAATAAAAGGATTATTATTATATTTCTTTGTTCATGATAGTTGTCTTTTATTCATGCTATAACTGTATTATCCGGAAATCATAATACACGTGTGAATACATAGACCTCAATATGTCCCTAGTGAGCCTCTAGTTGACTAGCTCGTTGTGATCAATAGATAGTCATGGTTTCCTGGCTATGGACATTGGATGTCGTTGATAACGGGATCACATCATTAGGAGAATGATGTGATGGACAAGACCCAATCCTAAGCATAGCACAAAGGTTGGTTAGTTCGTTTGCTAGAGCTTTTCCAATGTCAAGTATCTCTTCCTTAGACCATGAGATCGTGTAACTCTCGGATACCATAGGAGTGCTTTGGGTGTACCAAACGTCACATCGTAACTGGGTGACTATAAAGGTGCATTACAGGTATCTCCGAAAGTGTCTGTTGGGTTGACACGGATCGAGACTGGGATTTTTCACTCCGTGTTTTCGGAGAGGTATCACTGGGCCCACTCGGTAGTGCATCATCATAATGAGCTCAAGGTGGCCAAGTGTCTGGTCACGGGATCATGCATTACGGTACGAGTAAAGTGACTTGCCGGTAACGAGACTGAACGAGGTATTGGGATACCGATGATCGAGTCTCGGGCAAGTAACATACCGTCTGACAAAGGGAATAGTATACGGGGTTACTTGAACCCTTGGCATCGTGGTTCATCCGATGACAACATCGAGGAGCATGTGGGAGCCAACATGGGTATCTAGATCCCGCTGTTGGTTATTGACCTGAGAGCATCTCGGTCATGTCTGCATGTCTCCCGAACCCGTAGGGTCTACACACTTAAGGTTCGGTGACGCTAGGGTTATCAGGAAGACAAGTATGTGATTGCCGAATGTTGTTCGGAGTCCCGGATGAGATCCCGGACGTCACGACGAGTTCCGGAATGGTCCGGAGGTAAAGATTTATATAAGGAAAGTGGTTAAACGGACACCGAAAAGTTTCGGTGGCATACCGATATTGTACCGGGGCCACCGGAAGGGTTCCGGGGGTCCACCGGGTGGGGCCACCCCTCCCGGGGGGGGCCACATGGGCTGTGTGGGAGAAGGAGCCAGCCCCTAGTGGGCTGGGCGCACCTCCCCACCTAGGCCCATGCGGCTAGGGCAAGGGGAGGGGAAACCCTAAAAGGGGCGCCCCCCTAGCATGGGGGGCAAGCCACCCTTTTCCCACTCCCTTTGGCCGCCACCCCCCTCTAGGGTTTCCCCTAGAGGGCCGGCCCCCTTGCCCCTCTCCTCCTATATATAGAGGGGTGAGGGGAGGGCTGCAATAACACAACTGAAGGCGCAGCCCCTCCCCTCCCCAACACCTCTCCTCCTCCGTACGTGCTTGGCGAAGCCCTGTCGGAGTACTTCTGCACCAACTACACCACGCCGTCGTGCTGCCGTTGGATCTGCCTTCCTCAACCTCTCCTTCCTCCTTGCTGGATCAAGACGGAGGAGACGTCGTCCGTACCGTACGTGTGTTGAACGCGGAGGTGCTGTCCGTTCAGCACTTGGTCATCGGTGATCCGAATCACGACGAGTACGACTCCATCATCACCATCCCCTTGAACTCTTCCGCACTCGATCTACAAGTGGTATGTAGATGCAAACTCTTCCCCTTGACTCGTTTCTTAGATGAACTCATAGATGGATCTTGGTGAAACCGTAGATTTTTTTTTTAATTTTCTGCAACGTTCCCCAACAGTGGCATCATCAGCTAGGTCTATGCGTAGTTCTCTATTGCACGAGTAGAACACAATTTTGTTGTGGGCGTAGATCTTGTCAACTTGCTTGCCGCTACTAGTCCTATCTTGCTTCAGCGGTATTGTGGGATGAAGCGGCCCGGACCAATCTTACACGTACGCTTATGTGAGACCGGTTCCACCGACTAACATGCACTAGTTGCATAAGGTGGCTGGCGGGTGTCTGTCTCTCCCACTTTAGTTGAAGTGGATTCGATGAAAAGGGTCCTTATGAAGGGTAAATAGAAGTTGACAAGATCACGTTGTGGTTATTCGTAGGTAAGAAAACGTTCTTGCTAGAACCCAATTGCAGCCACGTAAAAGATGCAACAACAATTAGAGGACGTCTAACTTGTTTTTGCAGCAATTGTCATGTGATGTGATATGGCCAGAAGTTGTGATGAATGATGAATGATATATTGTGATGTATGAGATCATGTTCTTGTAATAGGAATCACGACTTGCATGTCGATGAGTATGACAACCGGCAGGAGCCATAGGAGTGTCTTTATTTTTGTATGACCTGCGTGTCATTGAAGAACGCCATGTAAACTACTTTACTTTATTGCTAAACGCGTTAGTCATAGAAGTAGAAGTAGTCGTTGGCGTGACAACTTCATGGAGACACGATGATGGAGATCATGGTGTCATGCCGGTGACAAGATGATCATGGAGCCCCGAAGATGAAGATCAAAGGAGCTATATGATATTGGCCATATCATGTCACTACTTTATATAATTGCATGTGATGTTTATTATGTTTATGCATCTTGTTTACTTAGGACGACGGTAGTAAATAAGATGATCCCTTAAAAATTTCAAGAAGTGTTCTCCCCTAACTGTGCACCGTTGCTACAATTCGTCGTTTCGAAGCACCACGTGATGATCGGGTGTGATAGATCCTTACGTTCAATACAATGGGTGTAAGACAGTTTTACACAGCAAAACACTTAGGGTTAACTTGACGAGCCTAGCATGTACAGACATGGCCTCGGAACACGGAGACCGAAAGGTCGAACACGAGTCGTATGGAAGATACGATCAACATGAGAATGTTCACCGACGATGACTAGTCCGTCTCACGTGATGATCGGACACGGCCTAGTCGACTCGGATCGTGTAACACTTAGATGACTAGAGGGATGTCTAATCTGAGTGGGAGTTCATTCAATAATTTGATTAGATGAACTTAATTATCATGAACTTAGTCTAAAACCTTTGCAAATATGTCTTGTAGATCAAATGGCCAACGCTCATGTCAACATGAACTTCAACGCGTTCCTAGAGAAAACCAAGCTGAAAGATGATGGCAGCAACTATATGGACTGGGTCCGGAACTTGAGGATCATCCTCATAGCTGCCAGGAAACAATATGTCCTAGAAGGACCGCTAGGTGACGCTCCCGTCCCAGAGAACCAAGACATTATGAATGCTTGGCAGTCTCGTGCTGATGATTACTCCCTCGTTCAGTGTGGCATGCTTTACAGCTTAGAACCGGGGCTCCAAAAGCGTTTTGAGCATCACGGAGCATATGAGATGTTCGAAGAGCTGAAACTAGTTTTCCAAGCTCACGCCCGGGTCGAGAGATATGAAGTCTCCGACAAGTTCTACAGTTGTAAGATGGAGGAAAATAGTTCTGTCAGTGAGCACATACTCAAAATGTCTGGGTTGCACAACCGCCTGTCCCAGCTGGACATTAACCTCCCGGATGAGGCGGTCATTGACAGAATCCTTCAGTCGCTCCCACCAAGCTACAAGAGCTTCGTGATGAACTACAATATGCAGGGGATGGTGAAGACCATTCCTGAAGTATTTTCAATGCTGAAGTCAGCAGAGGTTGAAATCAAGAAAGAACATCAAGTGTTGATGGTCAATAAGACCACTAAGTTCAAGAAGGGCAAGGGTAAGAAGAACTTCAAGAAGGACGACAAAGAGGTTGCCGCGCCCGGTAAGCCAGTTGCCGGGAAGAAGTCAAAGAATGGACCCAAGCCTGAGACTGAGTGCTTTTATTGCAAGGGGAAGGGTCACTGGAAGCGGAACTGCCCCAAATACTTAGCGGATAAGAAGGCTGGCAACACTAAAGGTATATTTGATATACATGTAATTGATGTGTACCTTACCAGTACTCGTAGTAACTCCTGGGTATTTGATACCGGTGCCGTTGCTCATATTTGTAACTCACAGCAGGAGCTGCGGAATAAGCGGAGACTGGCGAAGGACGAGGTGACAATGCGCGTCGGGAACGGTTCCAAGGTCGATGTGATCGCCGTCGGCACGCTACCTCTACATTTACCTACGGGATTAGTTATAAACCTTAATAATTGTTATTTTGTGCCAAGTTTGAGCATGAACATTGTATCTGGATCTCGTTTGATACGAGATGGCTACTCATTTAAGTCCGAGAATAATGGTTGTTCTATTTATATGAGAGATATGTTCTATGGTCATGCTCCGATGGTCAATGGTTTATTCTTAATGAATCTCGAACGTAGTGTTACACATATTCATAGCGTGAATACCAAAAGATGTAAAGTTGATAACGATAGTCCCACATACTTGTGGCACTGCCGCCTTGGTCACATTGGTGTCAAGCACATGAAGAAGCTCCATGCTAATGGACTTTTAGAGTCTCTTGATTATGAATCATTTGACACATGCGAACCATGCCTCATGGGCAAGATGACCAAGACTCCGTTCTCCGGAACAATGGAGCGAGCAACCAACTTGTTGGAAATCATACATACCGATGTGTGCGGTCCAATGAGTGTTGAGGCTCGCGGAGGATATCGTTATGTTCTCACTCTCACTGATGACTTGAGTAGATATGGGTATGTCTACTTAATGAAACACAAGTCTGAGACCTTTGAAAAGTTCAAGGAATTTCAGAATGAGGTAGAGAATCAACGTGACCGAAAGATAAAATTCCTACGATCAGATCGTGGAGGAGAATACTTAAGTCACGAATTTGGTACACACTTAAGGAAATGTGGAATCGTTTCACAACTCATGCCGCCTGGAACACCTCAGCGTAACGGTGTGTCCGAACATCGTAATCGCACTCTATTAGATATGGTGCGGTCTATGATGTCTCTTACCGATTTACCACTATCATTTTGGGGATACGCTCTAGAGACAGCTACATTCACTTTAAATAGGGCACCGTCTAAATCCGTTGAGACGACACCGTATGAATTATGGTTTGGGAAGAAACCTAAGCTGTCGTTTCTAAAAGTTTGGGGATGCGATGCTTATGTCAAGAAACTTCAACCTGAAAAGCTCGAACCCAAGTCGGAAAAATGCGTCTTCATAGGATACCCTAAGGAAACCATTGGGTATACCTTCTACTTAAGATCCGAGGGCAAGTTCTTTGTTGCCAAGAATGGATCCTTTCTGGAAAAGGAGTTTCTCTCGAAAGGAGTAAGTGGGAGGAAAGTAGAACTCGATGAAGTACTACCTCTTGAACCGGAAAGTAGTGCAGCCCAGGAAAATGTTCCTGTGATGCCTACACCAACTGAAGAGGAAAATAATGATGATCAAGGTACTTCGGATCAATTTGCTACTGAACTTCGTAGGTCCACAAGGACATGTTCAGCACCAGAGTGGCACGGCAACCCTGTCCTGGAAATCATGTTGTTAGACAACGGTGAACCTTCGAACTATAAAGAAGCTATGGCGGGTCCAGATTCCAACAAATGGCTAGAAGCCATGAAATCTGAGATAGAATCCATGTATGAAAACAAAGTATGGACTTTGACTGACTTGCCCGATGATCGGCGAGCGATAGAAAACAAATGGATCTTTAAGAAGAAGACGGACGCGGATGGTAATGTTACCATCTATAAAGCTCGACTTGTCGCTAAGGGTTATCGGCAAGTTCAAGGGATTGACTACGATGAGACTTTCTCTCCCGTAGCGAAGCTTAAGTCCGTCCGAATCATGTTAGCAATTGCCGCATACTATGATTATGAGATATGGCAGATGGACGTCAAAACAGCATTCCTTAACGGTTATCTTAAGGAAGAGCTGTATATGATGCAGCCAGAAGGTTTCGTCGATCCTAAGAACGCTAACAAAGTATGCAAGCTCCAGCGATCCATTTATGGGCTGGTGCAAGCATCTCGGAGTTGGAACATTCGCTTTGATGAGATGATCAAAGCGTTTGGGTTTATGCAGACTTATGGAGAAGCCTGCGTTTACAAGAAAGTGAGTGGGAGCTCTGTAGCATTTCTCATATTATATGTAGATGACATACTCCTGATGGGAAATGATATAGAATTCTTGGACAGCATTAAGGCCTACTTGAATAAGTGTTTTTCAATGAAGGACCTTGGAGAAGCTGCTTATATATTAGGCATCAAGATCTATAGAAATAGATCGAGACGCCTCATAGGTCTTTCACAAAGCACATACCTTGATAAGATTTTGAAGAAGTTCAAAATGGATCAGTCCAAGAAAGGGTTCTTGCCTGTATTGCAAGGTGTGAGATTGAGCTCGGCTCAATGCCCGACCACGGCAAAAGATATAGAAGAGATGAGTGTCATCCCCTATGCTTCAGCCATAGGATCTATTATGTATGCCATGCTGTGTACCAGACCTGATGTAAACCTTGCCGTAAGTTTGGTAGGAAGGTACCAAAGTAATCCCGGCAAGGAACACTGGACAGCGGTCAAGAATATCTTGAAGTACCTGAAAAGGACAAAGGACATGTTTCTCGTTTATGGAGGTGACGAAGAGCTCGTCGTAAAGGGTTACGTCGACGCTAGCTTCGACACAGATCTGGATGACTCTAAGTCACAAACCGGATACGTGTATATGTTGAATGGTGGAGCAGTAAGCTGGTGCAGCTGCAAGCAGAGCGTGGTGGCGGGATCTACATGTGAAGCGGAGTACATGGCAGCCTCGGAGGCAGCGCATGAAGCTATTTGGGTGAAGGAGTTCATCACCGACCTAGGAGTCATACCCAATGCGTCGGGGCCAATCAAACTCTTCTGTGACAACACTGGAGCTATTGCCCTTGCCAAGGAGCCCAGGTTTCACAAGAAGACCAGGCACATCAAGCGTCGTTTCAACTCCATCCGTGAGAATGTTCAAGATGGAGACACAGAAATTTGCAAAGTAGATACGGATCTGAATGTCGCAGATCCGTTGACTAAACCTCTCTCGCGAGCAAAACATGATCAGCACCAGAACTCTATGGGTGTTCGATTCATCACAATGTAACTAGATTATTGACTCTAGTGCAAGTGGGAGACTGTTGGAAATATGCCCTAGAGGCAATAGTAAAAGGATTATTATTATATTTCTTTGTTCATGATAGTTGTCTTTTATTCATTCTATAACTGTATTATCCGGAAATCATAATACACGTGTGAATACATAGACCTCAATATGTCCCTAGTGAGCCTCTAGTTGACTAGCTCGTTGTGATCAATAGATAGTCATGGTTTCCTGGCTATGGACATTGGATGTCGTTGATAACGGGATCACATCATTAGGAGAATCATGTGATGGACAAGACCCAATCCTAAGCATAGCACAAAGGTCGGTTAGTTCGTTTGCTAGAGCTTTTCCAATGTCAAGTATCTCTTCCTTAGACCATGAGATCGTGTAACTCCTGGATACCATAGGAGTGCTTTGGGTGTACCAAACGTCACAACGTAACTGGGTGACTATAAAGGTGCATTACAGGTATCTCCGAAAGTGTCTGTTGGGTTGACACGGATCGAGACTGGGATTTGTCACTCCGTGTTTTCGGAGAGGTATCACTGGGCCCACTCGGTAGTGCATCATCATAATGAGCTCAAGGTGGCCAAGTGTCTGGTCACGGGATCATGCATTACGGTACGAGTAAAGTGACTTGCTGGTAACGAGACTGAACGAGGTATTGGGATACCGACGATCGAGTCTCGGGCAAGTAACATACCGTCTGACAAAGGGAATAGTATACGGGGTTACTTGAACCCTTGGCATCGTGGTTCATCCGATGAAAACATCGAGGAGCATGTGGGAGCCAACATGGGTATCCAGATCCCGCTGTTGGTTATTGACCTGAGAGCATCTCGGTCATGTCTGCATGTCTCCCGAACCCGTAGGGTCTACACACTTAAGGTTCGGTGACGCTAGGGTTATCAGGAAGACAAGTATGTGATTACCGAATGTTGTTCGGAGTCCCGGATGAGATCCCGGACGTCACGAGGAGTTCCAGAATGGTCCGGAGGTAAAGATTTATATAAGGAAAGTGGTTAAACGGACACCGGAAAGTTTAGGTGGCATACCGGTATTGTACCGGGGCCACCGGAAGGGTTCCGGGGGTCCACCAGGTGGGGCCACCCCTCCCGGGGGGCCACATGGCCTGTGTGGGAGAGGGAGCCAGCCCCTAGTGGGCTGGGCGCGCCTCCCCACCTAGGCCAATGCGGCTAGGGCAAGGGGAGGGGAAACCCTAAAGGGGGCGCCCCCTTAGCTTGGGGGGCAAGCCACCCTTTTCCCTCTCCCTTTGGCCGCCGCGCCCCTCTAGGGTTTCCCCTAGAGGGCCGGCCCCCTTGCCCCTCTCCTCCTATATATAGAGGGGTGAGGGGAGGGCTGCAATAACACAACTGAAGGCGCAGCCCCTCCCCTCGCCAACACCTCTCCTCCTCCGTACGTGCTTGGCGAAGCCCTGTCGGAGTACTTCTGCACCAACTACACCACGCCGTCGTGCTGCCGTTGGAGCTGCCTTCCTCAACCTCTCCTTCCTCCTTGCTGGATCAAGACGGAGGAGACGTCGTCCGTACCGTACGTGTGTTGAACGCGGAGGTGCTGTCCGTTCAGCACTTGGTCATCGGTGATCCGAATCACGACGAGTACGACTCCATCATCACCATCCCCTTGAACGCTTCCGCAGTCGATCTACAAGTGGTATGTAGATGCAAACTCTTCCCCTTGACTCGTTGCTTAGATGAACTCATAGATGGATCTTGGTGAAACCGTAGAATTTTTTTTAATTTTCTGCAACGTTCCCCAACAGATATTACTACTGGGCGTAAACCGGCCTATCTGGGCCGGATTAACTTCATCAGTAGTTAAGCTGGTTAAAGCCCATGAAGATAGATGAGGGCTCAAGACCCATAATCGGTTGAGAGCCTGTAGCCGTAAACCGGCGTCAATATGTAACTTGTATTGTAAGTTAGGAATAAGTAGAGACCAAACCGGACACATCTATGAGCCGGTGTTGGGACTCTATAAACCGACGGGCGTCACCCATGTATATAAGGGGACGACCCGGCGGCGGTTCAAGGAGAACAAACACAACTCGAGACATAGGTGAAGCTTGTTTGCTTCCTAGTCATCGAAACACCCATCAATTCCATCACAACTAGACGTAGGCTTTTACCTTCATCGAAGGGGCCGAACTAGTATAAATCCTCCTGCGTCCTTGTGTCCGCTTTAACCCCTTCAAGCTAACCCGTCGCAATGGCTCCACGACTAAGTCCTTTCTCTAGGACATCTGCCATGACAAAACCACGACAGTAAGGCTGTGCTTGCCGTCAAGGGATCTGACGACGCTGGCTCTGCCAAGAAAACTAAGGCAGATGACCCCGGCAAGGAAATTGCCGGATGTGTCGCCTGCCAGGCCTTGGCGGCTGCCGAGAAGCTAGGAAACTCCGACAAGCAATACTGCAAGATCCATCGCACCAAAGGCCATGATCTCCAGAACTACCGACAGGTTAAGCTCCTTGTTGAGAAGCAGAGGGCTGAATATGAGAGGCGGGACAAGGAGAAAGGCCTAGACGATGCTGAGGGGTCCGGTAAGAAGCGTAACGGCCAGGCGGGCCGTCGCGGCAAAGATAAACAGCAGGAGAGGCCCGCCCGGGGCCGTGACATAAAGCCAGAAGACGATGATCACGAAGAGGACGATGAGTCTGGTGACCAAGAATTTCAGAAAGCTACAGAGGCCATGTGCGGCAATGGCGGCGCCTTGCTACATACCTCTCACTACCAGCTTAAACAGTGGGCGCGCGAGATTACAACAGCGGAACCGTCGTTTGATGCCCGAAGGCCGCAGAAGTGGTCCAGCATACCTATCATTTTTGACACTGAGGATCACCCTGATCGCACTACTGCAGTCGGGTGCTTGCCATTGTTGGTTTCACCGACAATACGCAACCTCAAGGTGACAAAGATGCTAGTCGATGGCAGGGCTGGTCTGAACTTAATCTCGCCTGCCGTGATCGAGAAATTGCAAATTCCTGATGAAGACCTCAAAGAGACGGGCACGTTTCAGGGGGTCAACCCGGGAAGAAGTCAACCAAAGGGAAAGGTCACGTTGCCCGTGACTTTTGGGAGTGATCTGAACTACAGGACAGAAAGGATTGCCTTACAACGGGATCCTTGGCCGCCCAGCGCTGGCCAAGTTCATGGCAGCGTCACATTACGCCTACAACACCCTGAAGATGCCGGGGCCTGTGGCGATCATTACCGTCCCGTCAGACAAGAAGGATGCGCTAATTTGCGCTGACCAGCTCTAAACAAGCAGTTGCAGCAGCCGCCACTGCTAAGGCGCTTGCTCCTGCCGTTGGAGCCCCGGGAAGGCAAAAGAAGAAGACCGGTGAGACCTCAGGCACCCACTCCGGCAAGCGCACCTCTTCGGAGTGTAGCTCTACCGTCGAGGACGTGCCAGAGAGCTCCGCCGATAGAAACAAGAAGTCCAGGGCCACACCGCCGGGAACCAAGAAGGTTTCTGTCAAGGAGGACGGCACGGGAGGAGCTTTTACCATAAGCTCCACCCTTGACGACAAATAGGAAGACGCGCTCGTCACCTTCCTGGCGGCGAATGTCGATGTGTTTGCATGGCAAGCATCCGACATCCCCGGCGTTCCCAGGGGGGTGATTGAGCACCACCTTGCTGTCTGTCCTCGTGCACGGCCCGTCAAGCAGAAGGTCAGAAAGCAAGCTTTGGAACGACAAAAGTTCATCACAGAGGAGATCCGAAAACTGGAAGCAGCGGGTTTGGTAAGAGGAGTGCTCCATCCAACGTGGTTGGCCAATCCGGTGGTAGTGCGCAAGGCAAATGGGAAGTGGAGGCTGTGTATTGATTACACAGATATTAATAAGGCTTGTCCCAAAGACCCCTTCCCATTGCCGCACATCGACCAGATTGTTGACTCCACAGCTGGGTGTGATCTGTTGTCATTCCTCGATGCCTACTCCGGCTACCACCAGATCTTCATGACAAGGGAAGATGATGAGAAAACGGCATTCATCACCCCATGTGGTACGTATTGCTTTATACGGATGCCTTTCGGGTTGAAGAGTGCTGGTTCAACATTCACAAGGGCGGTCCAGATTGGTTTTGAACCCCAGCTCCATAGAAATATGGAAGCTTATATGGATGATATAGTGGTCAAGACCAAGAACAGGGCAACCCTTATACCGGATTTACAAGAAACATTTGCGAACCTATGCAAGATCAATCTCAAGCTGAACCCTGAGAAGTGCATCTTCGGCGTCCCATCTAGCAAGCTTCTCGGGTTCTTTGTGTCACATCGTGGGATAGAGGCCAATCCGGACAAGATCAAAGCTATAGAGCAGATTGAAGCGCCCAAGCGAGTCAAGGATGTGCGTCGGCTTGCTGGTTGCGTTGCCGCCATGAGCAGGTTCATTTCCAAGTCCGCCGAGCGCGCCCTTCCCTTTTTCAAGATTTTGAAAAAGGTGGGCCCGATGGAGTGGACGCCAGAATACAAAGCAGCATTGCAAGATTTGAAGAGGTACCTCTCCTCCGTGCCAATACTAGTTTCACCTAGGCCACAGGAACCGTTGTTGCTGTACCTGGCGGCAACGAACCAGGTGGTTAGCGCCACATTAGTGGCGCAGAGAGAAATTGATGATGAGGTAATAGCAGCGACGGAGCCCGGTGCCACCGATGCCGAGACGACGTAGCTGATTGAAGTGCCGCTGAAGAAGAAAATGATGCAGCACCCGATCTACTTTGTTAGTTCCCTCCTGCAGGGGGCTAGATCGAGGTACTCCGGTGTGCAGAAACTGCTCTTCAGCCTTCTTATGGCCTCGAGGAAGCTGCGTCACTACTTCCAGGCGCACGAAATCACTGTCATCACTCGCCTCCCTTTGCAATGGATATTGCACAATCCCGACGCAATGGGAAGGATCGTAGAGTGGGCACTGGAACTGTCCAGCTTTGGCCTCAAGTTTGAGAGTACCTCGACGATTCAAAGCCGAGTCCTCGCGGAGTTTGTTGCAGAATGGACCGCGACGCCTGACGAAGAAACCCAAGAGACTGCTCTCCCCGGCAAGGAGGCAAGTTGTGACTGGATCATGTACTTTGATGGAGCTTTCTCCTTACAGGGCACCGGGGCTGGCGTACTGCTTGTCGCGCCCACCGGAGAGCACCTCAATTACGTGATCCAGATGCACTTCCCCAGGGAGGTGTCAACAAACAATACGGCTAAGTACGAAGGGCTGCTTGCCGGTCTTAGGATCGCGGCGGACCTCGGAATCAAGAAACTCGTCGTCAGAGGCGACTCGCAACTTGTCGTCAAGCAAGTCAACAAGGATTACCAGAGCCCGTTGATGAAGGCCTATGTCGATGAAGTGAGAAAGCTCGAAGAGCGTTTTGATGGTATACAGGCAGAATACGTTCCCCGAGTGGAGAATGATATCGCCGATTACCTGTAAAAACGTGCTGCCCTCCAGCTACCTGTGGAACCAGGTACCTTTGTGCTTCGGCTAACTCAGCCATCCATTGATCCATCAACAGAGCAGAACAAGAGGAGAAAATCAGGGCCCGGCAAGTACTTTCCCGTTGAGCTCCCCGGAGCCGCCGGCAAGGATGTTGCCGGAGACACTGAGCCCGCCACGGGACGGCTAGCTCCGACAGAGCATCAAGCTCTTGCCATGGAGACAGCCGCTCCGATAGCGGAGGAAATTCCTTTAGTCCTCGCCGTCGAGCCCCAGGCTCCAGCGTGGGCACAACATACCATCGGATTCCTCCAAACAGGGGAACTTCCTGAGGAGTAGGAAGAAGCGGAAAAAGTAGCCCGTCGCTCTATTATGTACCAGTTCGTCGATGACGTCCTGTACAGAAAGAGGCCAAACGGCGTGAAATTGAAGTGTATCCCTCGAGAGGAAGGACTGGGGCTGTTGGCGGAGATACATGGAGGCATATGTGGATCCCACATCGGGTCAAGGGACCTTGCCGGCAAAGCATTTCAGCAAGGTTTCTTCTGGCCCACCGCCCTCTAGGATGCGACGACACTAGTCACTAGGTGTGAAGCATGTCAGTTCCATTCAAAGAAGCTTCATCAGCCAGCTCAAGCCCTTCAAACCATTCCTCTCTCCTGGCCTTTCTCGGTCTGGGGGCTCGATATACTGGGCCCTTTCCCCCGCGTTGTCGGGGGCTTTGAGTACTTGTACGTTGCAATCGACAAGTTCACAAAGTGGCCACGAGTGGAAGTAGTGAGGAAGGTCACAGCCCAGTCAGCCGTCAAGTTCTTCAAAGGACTGGTGTGCCGTTTTGGTGTACCCAATAGGGTTATCACCGACAACGGCACACAGTTCACAAGCCACACCTTCATGCAATATATTCAAGACCTTGGCAGCAAGGTCTGTTTCGCTTCCGTTGCTCACCCACAAAGCAATGGTCAAGCTGAGAGGGCAAATGCTGAAGTACTGCGAGGCTTGAGGACAAAGACCTTTGATAGACTGCGCAAGTGTGGAAGGCGCTAGATTGATGAATTGCTGGCGGTTCTTTGGTCAATCAGAACGACACCAAATCGAGCCACCGGCCAGACACCCTTTGCCCTGGTATATGGGGCAGAAGCAGTTCTCCCCATGAAACTCATATACGGGTCACCTCGAGTACTCGCTTATGACGAGCTTGAGCAAGAGCAATTGCGGCAAGATGACGCAACGCTCCTTGAGGAAGATCATCTTTGGGCAGCTGTGAGAGCAGCATGCTACCAGCAAGCCTTGCGCCGCTACCATAGCCACAAGGTCCATGCCCGAAGCTTTGAGGAAGGTGACCTTGTTCTTCGGCGCGTTCAATCGGCCAAGAATTCCAACAAGTTGACGCCAAAGTGGGAAGGCCCTTATCGGGTAATACGAGTCACCAGGCCCGACGCAGTCCGCCTGGAGACCGAAGATGCCGTTCCGGTGAGTAACTCCTGGAACATTGAGCATCTTCGCAAGTTTTACCCGTGAGGCGCGGCTTGCCGGGCCCCCCGTGAAGACACCTTTTGTACGAGCCTTGCCGATGACGCATGTAACCCTCTGTACAAAGCCAGGCGCAGACCCTGAGCATAAATAAATGAAGCGCTGGCGCCCTAAGTTATAGCATGCATGCTAGGTCGAGTCTCGTCCTTGGTTACGGTTGATAGTGCTTAGCGGTGACTAACCCCTAGCTTAGAGGTCGAGTGTGCGTCTCTTTGTCTTTCTTTTGTCTTCTTTGGTTCACAGGACACACAGATATCTGTGTCGAACCACTTGGGTAGAAGAAAAAAAAGAGAGGAACATACCAGCATCTAGCCCCCGGCAAGCTAGTATTGCCGGGGGATGCAAGAGCAAAGATTCACCCATGGCGAACCAGGGTTGCCGGGGACTGCAGCTTCAGATAAGTTCTTCATCCCTTATCATGCATTCCATTATGGACTGAGGTATGTGAAACCTCGTTTTCCCCTAAGCTACCGTGCTCCCATAACTCTAGGCCCTAGGGCTCATTCCTGGGGCCAAGTTTGGTCGTAGTCGCGGCAGCGAAAGGATGAAACAAGGAGCCTGAACCCGCCTCATCCCTGCCTCCGCCAAAGGCATGAGGAAGGTCGAGCGAAGTGGGGAGACGCCAAGGCCTGTTGCCGGGCAAGGAAATGTTTATGTTGAAGATATCAAGGATTTACTCCTTGTTGTGGGTTCCACCCGCAAACAAATGACCCGGCAAGCATCCCTTTTTCATTAAAAAAACATTCCACTCAGGTACAGTCCATAGGGAATGAAAAACATGAATGATGGGATTACAAGTTTTAAATTCAACAAAGGCCCGAAGGCTTACAAACTAAAAAGAGATAAGGTGCCCGTAATCCCTTTCTTGTCCCTCTCCTCAGGAGGCAGGTCAAGGAGGCAAAAGGGACAAAAGGAGCGCCTAGGCGAGCTACGGGTGGTAGAAGACACCAAGAGAACATCTTGGTGGCCGTCCAAAGGTTGGATAGTGATGGCGGTGCCGGAAGCAGAGCTCGAAGACGAGGCGGCAGGACATCAGCACGCGTCGAAGGCGTCAGTGCCCGTGTACTCCGACTTGACGGCCTTGCCGCCCGCCCTATTCCTCTTCCGCAGCCTCCCAACGCCAGCCGCCCAAGGAGACGACCCCGAGAAGTTCAAGGAGCCGGCGACACGGATGATGGGGTCGCCAGTGCCGCACGGAGTGGCACCCGACACCTAGTCGGACCCGTCATCCTGCCGCCTACTACCCTCGTCGTCGCTGCCGCTGTCCTCCTCATCACTCCCGCCCGAGGAGGAGTCTTCACTATCAGAAGAGCTCTCCACGCAGCACCTTGCACGGGTCCCAAAGCACCCGAAGACCTTGACGGAGAAAAGGCCACCCTCCATCAGCTTAAAATGGAGAGTGAGCCCCTTTGTCAAGCGGTGGATATGAGCAAACGTCTTCCATCCCCGACAAAGATACATCACGTGAGGGGCAGGGAAGTCGACGCGGACCCGCCTGCCACTGATCCCGCTGCCCCTCACGTGCAGCTGCAATGATTCCGACGGATCCAGCTCCATCTCCCACGCAAATGGAGTCGGGAGACGAAGGCGACGGCGTGGCGGCCGGCGCAGCCTGACGAAGAACTCACAAGGGTCATCCCAAACATGGCCCTCCATTGGAGGAGGAGCTGCTGGCGGAGGCGAGGCCGGCGCGCCGCCCCATCCTCCTCTTCCCCGAGTGCCCCGGCCTCGCCCACGGCCTCGCCCCCTCCCCCTTCCCCTCGCGGCTGGCTCTACCACCGCAGGCGCAGGAGAAGGAGGGACACGTTGTCGAGCGGCGACCCTCGCCGCCACTGTTGAAGGACCGGGATTCCCTCTCTCCATGACGGATGGAAGGGAGGAGCAGAAGCTGAAGGAAGAAGAAGATGAAAGAATGCGGAACGCCATCCCCCTCCCGCTCTTTATAAAGGATCGGGGTTGGGGCTCGGCCGCCCCGCTCGGACAATCAAGATACGGAAGACGCAGGGAGCCAGGACCGACCCGCCGCCCCAACCAGCGACGGCCCGGTTTCCCGCCTCCACCGTTTGCCACCCTAGGCGCATGGGAGACACGTGGTGGATGTGAAGAACCGAGGGGACGGGTGAGACGACCACTCCCCACCCCGTGATCATGGGGAGTGGACGCCTTGAAGACCGCGCCTCAGCCCCATTCAGTAAATGGGCCGCGCCTCCATGCCTGCCTCCATTTATGGGGAAGGCGCGAACCGCCCCTTTACTATGATGTGACGCATGCCTGCGGGAACCAACCCCACGCGTGCCGCCCACGTCACACGTGCCTCCCCACGCCGCGACACGCGCGGGAGTCGTGGGAAGTGCAGCGCGCGAAGAATCTTACCGCGGTAAAAACCGCCCCGCCTGCCCGCGCACCATTTTTGGGCCTAGCCCAACAACGTGTTGCGCTTATGTGTGGCCCAGGCCCGGGGGCTCCTATCGGTGTACAAAAAGAGGGGTACACTTTTTGTACCCCTATAACTATGGACGGGCAGTCTGAGCCACGGGTACCACCACACCAAGCAAGGCAAGGGAGGTGAGCCAGAGTAAGACCAAAGCTCAAGAGAACTAGAACAATGCCAAGGCCAAGACCACGAAGAGCAAAGGGGACGAAGCGGACTCCCCCGGCAAGATCCTTGCCGGGAGACAGTTCTAGCAACCCCAGCAAGACCCTTGCCGCGGTGACTCGTCCCGCGCCTACGGAGAAAATCACCCTTGAGTCCACTGCCCCCAAAGGGCAAGGATTCAGGAGACATCCCTGTGGCGGCATGCAGATCTTCGTGAAGACATTCAAGATCAGATACGCACTAAGGAGACGACAACCCTTGGCGGGATCCCAGCCGAGGAAGACCACAAGGTCCCCGGCAAGCGCCTTACCGGGGATGATAGCAGGCGCCTCGGCAAGACCCTTGCTGGGGCCCCGGCAAGGCCCTTACCGAGGACACCAGTAGGGCCACCATCAGGCCCACGCCGACTAAACCTCCACCACCGCATGCATGCAGCTGCCGACCCAACCAGCTGGGCAGACACCTGCGTGGCGGCATGCAGATCTTCATGAAGACCCACCACTGCGCCACCTCAGCTGCCTGCCTACCTATGTGGCATCGCAGGCGTCGCTAGCCATGGCGCGTGTCGACACAAGAAGGAGCGGCGACGGACAAGACATGTTTCTCCCCCGTCCCCGATAAAGCGAGGACACCTAAGCAAGACGCATTAAATGCGCCTTGTCATGTAATTCAAGGGATAACCTCGCATCACTGTACCCTTTCCACCTCCCGTGTGCCACTGTGGCAACCCCTTTTTTATAAAAGGAGGCCCGAGGCGACCAGAGGGAGGATTCGGCTTTTTGGGGCTCCTCACGTCCCATAGCTAGCTCAAGAACATAGATATACAATCCACCAAAGCAGGAGTAGGATTTTACGCATCCTCGCGGCCCGAACCTAGATAAACGAACCGTGTGCTGCCTGTTAGATCCACTCTTCTCACGACCCAGTGCCCCGCTAACTGTAGTAGGGATTCTTGTGATCCCATAGGTGTCGTTCCCACCGACAATCACAGAAATCAGTTCCAGTGATTCCTACACTAGTAAGTGAGGAAGCTAATGATGATGATCATGAAACTTCTGATCAAGTTACTACCGAACCTCGTAGGTCAACCAGAGTAAGATCCGCACTAGAGTGGTACGGAAATCCTGTTCTGGAGGTCATGTTACTTTACCATGACGAACCTATGGATTATGAGGAAGCGATGATGAGCCCAGATTCTGCAAAATGGCTTGAGGCCATAAAATATGAGATGGGATCCATGTATGAGAACGAAGTGTGGACTTTGGTTGACTTGCCTGATGATCGGCATGCCATAGAGAATAAATGGATCTTCAAGAAGAAGACTGACGCTGATGGTAATGTTACTGTCTACAAAGCTCGACTTGTTGCAAAAGGTTTTCGACAAGATCAAGGTGTTGACTACAATGAGACCTTCTCACTCGTAGCGATGCTTAAGTCCGTCCGAATCATGTTAGCAATTGCCGCATTTTATGATTATGAAATTTGGCAAATGGATGCCAAAACTGCATTCCTTAATGGATATCTTAAAGAAGAGTTGTATATGATGCAACCAGAAGGTTTTGTCGATCCAAGAGGTGCTAACAAAGTGTGCAAGCTCCAGCGATCCATTTATGGACTGGTGCAAGCATCTCAGAGTTGGAATATACGCTTTGATAGTGTGATCAAAGCATATGGTTTTATAGAGACTTTTGGAGAAGCCTGTATTTACAAGAAAGTGAGTGAGAGCTCTGTAGCATTTCTGATATTATATGTGGATGACATATTGCTGATCAGAAATGATACTGAATTTCTGAATAGCATAAAAGGATACTTGAATAAGATTTTTCAATGAAAGACCCCGGTGAAGTTGCTTTTATATTGGGCATCAAGATCTATAGAGATAGATCAAGATGCTTAATTGGACTTACACAAAGCACATACCTTGATAAAGTTTTGAAGAAGTTCATGGATCAAGACAAGAAAGGGTTCTTGCCTGTGTTACAAGGTGTGAAGTTGAGTCAGACTCAATGCCCGACCATTGTAGAAGATAGAGAGAAAATGAAAGTCATTCCCTATGCTTCAGCCATAGGTTCTATCATGTATGCAATGCTGTGTACCAGATCTGATGTGTGCCTTGCTATTAGTTTAGCAGGGAGGTGCCAAAGTAATCCAGGAGTGGATCACTGGACAGCGGTCAAGAACATCCTGAAATACCTGAGAATGACTAAGGATATGTTTCTCGTTTATGGAGGTGACAAAGAGCTCGTCGTAAACGGTTACGTCGATGCAAGCTTTGACACTGATCCGGATGACTCTAAGTCACATACCGGATACGTATTTTTATAAAATGGTGGAGCTATCAGTTGGTGCAGTTCCAAGCAGAGCGTCGTGGCGGGATCTACATGTGAAGCGGAGTACATAGCTGCTTCAGAAGCAGCAAATGAAGGAGTCTGGATGAAGGAGTTCATATCCGATATAGGTGTCATACCTAGTGCATCGGGTCCAATGAAAATCTTTTGTGACAATACTGGTGCAATTGCCTTGGCAAAGGAATCCAGATTTCACAAGAGAACCAAGCACATCAAGAGATGCTTCAATTCCATCTGCGAGCAAGTCAAGGAAGGAGACATAGAGATTTGCAAGATACATACGAATCTGAATGTTGCAGACCCGTAGACTAAGCCTCTCTCACGAGCAAAACATGATCAGCACCAAGACTCCATGGGTGTTAGTGGGAGACTGAAGGAAATATGCCCTAGAGGCAATAATAAAGTTGTTATTTATATTTCCTTATATCATGATAAATGTTTATTATTCATGCTAGAATTGTACTAACTGGAAACTTAGTACATGTGTGAATACATAGACAAACAAATTGTCACTAGTATGCCTCTACTTGACTAGCTCGTTAATCAAAGATGGTTAAGTTTCCTAACCATGGACAAAGAGTTGTCATTTGATGAATGGGAACACATCATTAGAGAATGATGTGATTGACTTGACCCATCTGTTATGTAACACCCCAGTGTCATGATATAGTAACCCTCTATGATTAAATTAATCTTTTTCCAAACAGTTCTTAATCACCTTTGTTCAATACCCATTTGGAAATTCCAGTCAAATCAAATTCAAGCCAAGTTTGAAGTTGCCCAAAAGTTGCTGGAAAAATGTTCATCATTTGTCAAAAATTCCATAACAATTATTTGTTAAGGAACACAACATCACTCTTGTGCAAAGATGAGCTTTAGTAATTAAAACAACACCAATTCATCATTTTTCAATGCTATCCTATTTGTGGAAAATACCAAATGAATTCTTGTGGTCTCAAAAAATATTTTTGGCACTGTTTATAATCACCAGGAATTTAATGGGACACCTCCTATATTTTTGCTATGTGAAATAGTTGGCCAAATAATTCTCTTTCTCTCTTTGTTAAAAATAAATAAAAGCAAAATAAGAAAAGAAAAAGGAAAATCAGAGGAGAGAGAGAGAAGTGCCCGTGCCCCCTGGGGCCAAGCCCACCTGGGCCGGCCCAACTCCCCCTCACCCAGGCCGGCCAACCTACCCCTCCCCAGTTCCTGTTCCCCCTCCCCCCTGTTCGTCCGTCCGGGCGCGTCCCGCTCGTCCCCGCCGGACTGGGCGCGCCGCCCCGTACTTCACGACGCCGGCGAGGGGATAAGGCCCCCGACGCCTCGCTCCCCTCCTCTCCTGTCTCTCCCACTCCCCCCTCGTCCTCTCCACCTCTCCCTTCTCCTCTCGCTTGCTTGCTTCCTTCTCACCATTGCCCGACCGCGTCCGCCGCCGTCGCCGCGTCGACCTCACGGCCACCGTCATCCCCCCGCATCACCGACATGCCCTAGGTGTCCGCCGACCTCCTCCACGTCGACCGGTGCCTACCGTTGGAGCCGGAAGGCACCACAGCGCCGGATCCACCTCGTCCCTTCCGCCTTGGCTACCGGTGGTTCCCGTCGACCGCGGCCTCCCTCTGCACTCCCGTTCACTCATGGGGCCTCCTTGCGCTCGCACGGTGAGCTCAGCCTCTCCTTCCTCCTCTTCCTGCTCACCTTCGGGCATGTGCGCGACCGCCACCGCAACCATGCTCCGGCCGCCGCCATTGCTACCGTTGTCGGGCTCCTGAGCCGTTACGAGCTCGGCCGACTGCCCTGGCGTGCTCCTCGTGCGTCGTAGACCCCGCCTAGTTGTTTACTTTGGCCGCTCGCGCTCTCTAACGCCGAACCCGTCTGCGCCACAAGGCTGTTGTCGCCGCCTTTGCTCATCGCCGATGCCTCTGTCGGCCACCTCCGCCCGTTCTGACACTGTAGATCGACGCGCGGAGGAGTACCCGTTGGAACGCAAGCATAACCGCGTGAAACGGTGTCCCGTAGCACCATCCTCATCGTCGCTCGAGCGCGACCGCCACCCTGCTGCTCGTCGGCGCCGCTCCGGCCAACTCCGGCGACGCCACCGCCCCAGTCGACGCGCCGTCGTGCGCGTGTTCAAGCGGTGCCAACCGCACGCGAAACGACCGCCCCTAGCATGTTTCCGACGAGGCCCGAGCGGCTCCGCCACGTCCTAGTGTCGCCGGCGGTGAGGCGCCTCCCTCTGCCGACGTGGCTGGCCGGGCCCCACCCCTGGCTCACTGCCAGTGGGCCCCATGGGCCCTAGTTGACTGGGTTGACCCAGTCAACTGCTGACTGGGCAGCCCCGTGTCACAGACGAGCGGGCCCCACCATACAATTAAGTTAATTGAAATGTTTTTATAAATAAAAATAATTAGTTAACCTAATTCGTCATAGACATGTGGGGCCCTAGTGCTAATTAACCATGTTTAATTAAAATAAACCCCCTGTTAGCCCCACTCTCTATGACAGGTGGGACCCACTAGTCAGTTTAACCTGGTCAGCAAGTCTGTTGACTGCTGACGTCATTAGCACATCATGCTGACGTCATATTTTCTTTTCTGTTAATTTAATTAATTCCAAAAAATGTTTAAAACTTGGAAAATTCATAGGAATTAAACCGTAACTCCGATGAAAATGTTTTCTATATGAAAGTTTCTCAGAAAATCCCACGAATCCGAATGTGTGGTCCATTCACCTATCACGTGCCCCTAGCATGCTGAACATGGAACCGTCCCCTCTCTTTCATCTGTCCGGAATTCGTCTAATGCCGGAAATTCATCCTCGGATGTTTATCCCCTTCGTCTGCAACGTGTAGTACTACATTAGGACAACCCTAGCTCTGCCTATCGTCATGTAATGCTTAGTGGTAACTTTGTTTGCTCTGTATTTACTGTTTCTTCCCCCTCTTCTCTACAGTAGACCCCGAGATCAATGCCGCCCCTGTGATCGACTACGTCGACGACACTTCTTCTTTTTCGACAGAGCTTCCAGGCAAGCAAACCCTCCTTGAGCATTCCGATATCGCCCATTTCTTTCCCTCTCATGCTTGCATTAGAACTCCTACAGTTTTTTATATGATCCTACTCTGATGCATAGCCTGTTTTTGTTACCTACTTTCATACCTTACCTGCTTATTCTAAACTGCTTAGTATAGGTTGGTTAGAGATCCATCAGTGGCCCCACCTTGTCCCAGTTGCCTCGCTTTATGTTCGATGACTCGATCAACGTGATCGACGTCCAGGCCCCGACACCGCACATCACCCCCCTAGTTGTAGGATCTGCAGAGTTACCATCGAGTGCCGAGGGTGGAACCACTTACATCACTCCTGATGAGACCTCTATAGTGTAGCCATATGGTCGAGGTCATCGAGGGTGATTTCCTCATTAACCACTTCCGTTAGGGCTCTATCGTGCAACCCCTCAAGTGTGAACCTCGAGGGTGGATCCTCTTACCTTCACCTTGATGACAACATCGAGTGGAATTTACCGGGGGTGATTCCTCGGGTTTTCACCTTGGTGTTAGACACACAGTTACTATGGTTACTATGACTTTACACTGAACCATGTTACTAAAGACGGGTCAGCCCTAAGGGGTACCCGCGCGAGCTTCATAGAGAGTGATGTGGAGTCGGGTTGACCTGTAAGGTGCCCGCGAGATACTTACGAGGCGTGGCCAGGCCTTCTTAGCCCTTGCCGCAAGTACTCGAGATGGGGCGACGGGGTCACATCGATCATGAGTCTCTGCTCGTTACCGTGTGCTCCTAATCCACTATGATTTGGATATTTGATCCAAGGGGCCTCTGGCCTGATAGCACTAACCATCATGTGGGCATTGTATGGGCGTTCTGCGTCGTATGCATCAGCCAAAGCTTAATAGATGTCATGCGATTGAGCGGCGTGCGCCAGGTTGGACTGGTAAGCTCCTGCCTTTTTAAGGAGGTAGCTAGGTCTGCTCACCGGCCGCCCACGCAACGTGCAGGAGTTCCAGGGGCGCTAGCCCTAGACCCCTGGGGGCATAGGTTACTGAAAATTATTATGAGGGAGGAACATATGCTTGTAGGAATTGCAATAATATCAAGTTTCCTCTCTATGTGCTTAAAATTTTGAAGTTTTGCTTGCTTTACCTTCCTATGCAAGTTGATTCTTGTTCCCATAAGTTGTTTGATCACAAAATCCCTATGCATAGGAAGTGGGTTAGACTTAAATGTGCTAGTTATATTCTTCATGATGCTCTCTTTATGTTTCAATTCTTATCTTTTATATGAGCATCATTGAAATCATCATGCCTAGCTAGGTGCGTTAAACGATAGCGCTTGTTGGGAGGCAACCCAATTTTATTTTTGTACCTTTCTTTTTGTTCCTGTTTAGTAATAAATAATTCATCTAGCCTCTGTTTGGATATAGTTTTAGGCTTTTAATTAGTGTTTGTGCCAAGTAGAACCTTTGGGAAGACTTGGGGAAAGTCTTTGCGATCATGCTGTAAAAAACAGAAACTTTAGCGCTCACGAGAATTGCTGCCATTTTTATTTGGAAAGTGATATTTGTTAATTCTTTTTTAAGATGATTAATAGACAATTTAATCATGTCCAGAAATTTATTTGAGAATTTTATGAGCTCCATAAGTATACGTTTGATCCAGATTACTACAGACTGTTCTGTTTTTGAGAGATTCTGTTTTCGATGTGTTGTTTGCTTATTTTGATGAATCTATGGCTAGTAAAATAGTTTATAAACCATAGAGAAGTTGGAATACATTAAGTTTAACACCAATATAAATAAATAATGAGTTCATTACAGTACCTTGAAGTGGTGATTTATTTTCTTATACTAACGGAGCTTACGAGTTTTCTATTAAGTTTTGTGTTGTGAAGTTTTCAAGTTTTGGGTAAGGATTCGATGGACTATGGAATAAAGAGTGGAAAGAGCCTAAGCTTGGGGATGCCCAAGGCACCCCAAGGTAATATTCAAGGATAGCCAAGAGCCTAAGCTTGGGGATGCCCCGGAAGGCATCCCCTCTTTCGTCTTCGTTCATCGGTAACTTTACTTGGGGCTATATTTTTATTCACCACATGATATGTGTTTTGCTTGGAGCGTCAATTTATTTTGTTAGGATTTGCTTAATGTTATTTAGAACAATGTTTTGCATCTTTTATTTCAATAAAAGTGGCACTGATAGCCTTTACTATGCCTATGTTACAAGTATATATGTTGCAATAATTCCCTAGAAAAGTCAGAATGTGATAAAATGTTGAAACCTTTTGCATATTAATCTCTGATAAATTTACTACAGTGGGAATTTTATTTCGTAATTTTTGGAGCTAGGGAAGTATGGATGTTTCTGCTTTCTTTACAGACTATCCTGTTTAGGCAGATTGCTGTTATGTTTGCATATGTTTGCTTCTTTAATGATTCTATTTGAGGATAGGACTATTAAATATGCAGAGGAATTTAGTATGCAATGTTGAATAATAATTTTAGTGATTTGCTACAGTAGATTATGATAAGGTTTTTGCAATGGTTTATACTAACTTATCTCACGAGTCCTTGTTGAGTTTTGTGTGGATGAAGCTTTTGAGATTTAGGGAGACCGTGATATGGGAGGAATTAAGGAGACACAAAAGCTAAAGCTTGGGATGCCCAAGGCACCCCAAGATAATATTTCAAGAAGTCTCAAGCGTCTAAGCTTGGGGATGCCCCGGTTGGCATCCCACCTTTCTTCTTCAACAACTATCGGTTAGTATCGGTTGATCCTAAGTTTTTGCTTCTTCACATGATGTTTGCTATTCTTAGATGTCATTTTATTTTGCTTTGCTTGCTGTTTGAATAAAATACCAAGATCTGAAATTCTTAAATGTTAGAGAGTCTTCACATAGTTGCATAATTATTCGACTACTCATTGATCTTCACTTATATCTTTCGGAGTAGTTTGTCATTTGCTCAAGTGCTTCACTTATATTCTTTTAGAGCACGGTGGTGTTTTTATAGAAATAATTGATCTCTCATGCTTCACTTATATTATTTTGAGAGTCTTAATAGCATGGTAATTTGCTTAAAATCCTAATATGCTTGGTATGCATGATTAATAATAAACTTTCTTATGAGTGTGTTGAATACTATGATAAGTTTGATACTTGATAATTGTTTTGAGATATGGAAGTAATAATATCAAAGTCATGCTAGTTGAGTAGTTGTGAAATTGATAAATTCTTGTGTTGAAGTTTGCAAGTCCCGTAGCATGCACGTATGGTAAACGTTATGTAACAAATTTGAAACATGAGGTGTTATTTGATTGTCCTCCTTATGAGTGGCGGTCGGGGACGAGCGATGGTCTTTTCCTACCAATCTATCCCCCTAGGAGCATGCGCGTAGTGCCGAGGTTTTTGATGACTTGTAGATTTTTGCAATAAGTATGTGAGTTCTTTATGACTAATGTTGAGTCCATGGATTATACGCACTCTCACCCTTCCATCATTGCTAGCCTCTACGTTACCGTGCATTGCCCTTTCTCACATTGAGAGTTGGTGCAAACTTCGCCGGTGCATCCAAACCCCGTGATATGATACGCTCTGTCACACATAAACCTCCTTATATCTTCCTCAAAACAGCCACCATACCTACCTATTATGGCATTTCCATAGCCATTTCGAGATATATTGCCATGCAACTTTCCATCATTCTGTTCATCATGACACATTCATCATTGTCATATTGCTTAGCATGATCATGTAGTTGACATAGTATTTGTGGCAAAGCCACCATTCATAATTCTTCCATACATGTCACTCTTGATTCATCGCAATCCCGGTACACCGCCGGAGGCATTCATATAGAGTCATCTTTGTTCCAGTATCGAGTTGTAATCATTGAGTTGTAAATAAATAGAAGTGTGATGATCATCATTCAATAGAGCATTGTCCCAAAAAAAGAGAAAGGCCAAAGAAAAAAAAGAAGGCCCAAAAAAAAGAAAATAAATAAAAAGGGGCAATGCTACTATCCTTTTTTCCACACTTGTGCTTCAAAGTAGCACCAGGTTCTTCATATAGAGAGTCTCTTGAGTTATCACTTTCATATACTAGTGGGAATTTTCATTATAGAACTTGGCTTGTATATTCCAACAATGGGCCTCCTCAAGTGCCCTAGGTCTTCGTGAGCAAGCAAGTTGTATGCACACCCACTTAGTTTCTTTTGTTGAGCTTTCATACATTTATAGCTCTAGTGCATCCGTTGCATGACAATCCCTACTCCTTGCATTAACATCAATTGATGGGCATCTCCATAGCCCATTGATTAGCCTCGTTGATGTGAGACTTTCTCCTTTTTGTCTTCTCCACATAACCCCCATCATTATATTCTATTCCACCCATACTGCTATATCCATGGCTCACGCTCATGTATTGCGTGAAAGTTTATGAGTTTGAAATTACTAAAGTATGAAACAATTGCTTGGCTTGTCATCGGGGTTGTGCATGATGAGAGCATTCTTGTGTGACAAAAATGAAACATGACTAAACTATATGATTTTGTAGGGATGAACTTTCTTTGGCCATGTTATTTTGAGAAGACATAATTGCTTAGTTAGTATGCTTGAAGTATTATCATTTTTATGTCAATATGAACTTTTGTCTTGAATCTTTCGGATCTGAATATTCATACCACAATTAAGAAGAATTATATTGAAATTATGCCAACTAGCATTCCACATCAAATATTCTTTCTTTTATCATTTACCTACTCGAGGACGAGCAGGAATTAAGCTTGGGGATGCTGATACATCTCCAACATATCTATAATTTTTGATTGCTCCATGCTATATTATCTACTATTTTGAATGTTTATGGGCTTTATTATACACTTTCATATCATTTTTGGGACTAACCTATTAACCCAGAGCCCAGTGCCAGTTTCTGTTTTTACCCTGTTTTAGGGTTTCGAGGAAAAGGAAAATCAAACTAAGTCCAATTGACCTGAAACTTCAAGGAACTCATTTTTGGAAGGAAAGAATCCCAGAAGACTTGGAGTGCACGTCGGGGGCTCTGCGAGGAGGTCACGAGGTAGGGGGGCACGCCCACCCCCTGGGTGCGCCCTCCACCCTCGTGAGCCCCTCGTGGCCCCCCTGACATACTTCTTCCGCCTATATATCTCCATATACCCTAAAAACATCCGGGGGCACAATAGATCGGGAGTTCCGCCGCCAGAAGCCTCCGTAGCCACCGAAAACCAATTTAGACCCGTTCTGGCACCCTGTCGGAGGGGGAATCCTTCTTCGGTGGCCATCTTCATCATCCCGGTGCTCTCCATGACGAGGAGGGAGTAGTTCTCCCTTGGGGCTGAGGGTATGTACTAGTAGCTATGTGTTTGATCTCTCTCTCTCTCTCTCTCTCTCTCTCTCGTGTTCTTGATTTGGCACGATCTTGATGTATTGCGAGCTTTGCTATTATAGTTGGATCTTATGTTTCTCCTCCCCCTCTACTCTCTTGTAATGAATTGAGTTTCCCCTTTGGAGTTATCTTATCGGATTGAGTCTTTAAAGATTTGAGAACACTTGATGTATGTCTTGCCGTGCGTATCTGTGGTGACAATGGGGTATCACGTGATCCACTTGATGTACATTTTGGTGATCAACTTGCGGGTTCCGCCCATGAACCTATGCATAGGGGTTGGCACACGTTTTCATCATGATTCTCCAGTAGGAACTTTGGGGCACTCTTTGAGGTCCTTTGTGTTGGTTGAATAGATGAATCTGAGATTGTGTGATGCATATCGTATAATCATACCCACGGATACTTGAGGTGACATTGGAGTATCTAGGTGACATTAGGGTTTTGGTTGATTTGTGTCTTAAGGTGTTATTCTAGTACGAACTCTAGGGCTGTTTGTGACACTTATAGAATAGCCCAACGAATTGATTGGAAATAATAACTTTGAGGTGGTTTCGTACCCTACCATAATCTCTTCGTTTGCTCTCCACTATTAGTGACTTTGGAGTGACTCTTTGTTGCATGTTGAGGGATAGTTATGTGATCCAATTATGTTATTATTGTTGAGGGAACTTACACTAGCGAAAGTATGAACCCTAGGCCTTATTTCCAATCATTGCAATACCGTTTACGCTCACTTTTATCACTTGCTACCTTGCTATTTTTATATTTCAGATTACAAATACCCATATCTACTATCCATATACCACTTGTATCACCATCTCTTCGCCGAACTAGTGCACCTATACAATTTACCATTGTATTGGGTGTGTTGGGGACACAAGAGACTCTTTGTTATTTGGTTGCAGGGTTGCTTGAGAGAGACCATCTTCATCCTACGCCTCCTACGGATTGATAAACCTTAGGTCATCCACTTGAGGGAAATTTTCTACTGTCCTACAAACCTCTACACTTGGAGGCCCAACAACGTCTACAAGAAGAAGGTTGTGTAGTAGACATCACGCGTCAGGTTGGAATGGTAAGCTCCTGCCTTTTTAAGGAGGTAGCTAGGTCTGCTCACCGGCCGGCCACGCAACGTGCAGGAGTTCCCGGGGCAATGGCCCAAGACCCCTGGGGGCATAGGTTTAGTCCGGCGTGCTTGACCTCTCTATTAAGCCTAGGTCGGGTTGCGGCGTATTGTTTGGTCGAGGCCGGGCATGACCTAGGAAAGTGTGTCCGGTCGGAGTTAATCGAGCGTGGTGGGTAAGTTGGTGCACCCCTGTAGGGAAGAAAACATCTATAGATAGCCTGTCCTACGGTAACAGACACTTGGAGTTGTATCCCGATCGATACAACTAGAACTGGATACTTGAGATGAGAAATGGATAGTATGGCTCTGGGATTGCTTTCTCACAGGGAGTCGAGGAAGGATCTCCGGCCGAGGTTGATAACACTACTACTTTTACTTTACTTTATGCTACTCTTATCCCTTCTGATGTTGCATGATGCTTGAAGCTGCTGAAGATGCTAGTCTTTGATAGGACTAGGCTTTCCCCTGCTCTTCTGGCATTCTGCAGTTTAGTCCACAGATACAGCCCCTTTCCTTTGATACAGATGCATACTTAGTTTAGATCTGATGTAAGTCTTGCGAGTACTTTGGATGAGTACTGACGGTTGCTTTGCTACCTCTTTTCCCCCGTACCCGATTGTTGCAACCAGATGACGGATCCCAGGAGCCAGATGACACCACTGATGACTACTGCTACCCCGAGGATGCCTACTACTACATGACGACCGCTGACGACTTGGAGTAGTTTGGAGGCTCCCAGGCAGGAGGCCTAGCCTTTTCGATCGATGTTGTTTTTTTGCTAGCCTTCTTAAGGCAAACTTATTTAACTCATGTCCGTACTCAGATAATGTTGCTTCCGGTGACTCTTGTGTATTAGAGCTTATGTATTCGGGCCCTCGAGGCCCCTGGCTTGTAATATAAAGCTTGTATTATTTTAATTTGTGTCTAGAGTTGGGTTCTTATATCTTCCCGTGAGTCCTTGATCTTGATCATACACATTTGCGTGTATGATTAGTGTACGATTGAATCGAGGGCGTCACACGTTAGCTTAGCACGATGATCGTTTAGTTTACTACTATTGCTTTCTTCATGACTTATACATGTTCCTATGACTATGAGATTATTCAACTCGCGAATACCGGAGGAACACTTAGTGTGCTACCAAATGTCACAACGTAACTGAGTGATTATAAAGGTGCTCTACAGGTGTCTCCGATGGTGTTTGGTGAGTTGGCATAGATTGAGATTAGGATTTGTCATTCTGAGTATCGGAGAGGTATCTATGGGCTCTCTCGGTAATGCACATCACCATAAGCCTTGCATGCAATGTAACTAATGAGTTATTTATGGGATGTAGCATTATGGAACGAGTAAAGATACTTGCCGGTAACGAGATTGAACTAGGTATTGAGATACCGACGATCGAATCTCGGGCAAATAACATACCGGTGACAAAGGGAACAACGTATGTTGTTATGCGGTTTGACCGATAAAGATCTTTGTACAATACGTAGGAACCAATATGAGCATCCAGGTTCCGCTATCGGTTATTGACCGGAGTTGAGTCTCGGTCATATCTACATAGTTCTCGGACCCATAGGGTCCGCACTCTTAATGTTCGATGACGATCGATATTATGAGTTTATGTGTTTTGATGTACCGAAGGTTGTTCGGAGTCCCGGATGTGATCACGGACATGACGAGGAGTATCGAAATGGTCAAGACATAAATATTGATATATTGGATGACTATATTCGGACACCGGAAGTGTTCCGGGTGGTTTCGGATAAAACCGGAGTGCCGGAGGGTTACCGGAACCCCCCGGGGAACTAGTGGGCCTAGATGGGCCTTAGTGAAGAGAGAGAGGGGCTGCCAGGGCAGGCCACGCGCCCCTTCCCCTTGAGTCTGAATTGGATTAGGAGGGGGGTGGCTCCCCCCCTTTCCTTCCCGACGGTGTCCTGGACTAGGGGGTACTCACCACGTCATCCCCCGATCTGTTAGATTGGGTCGAGGACCCCCATGGCCGTATACTCATGGGCCAGTTCGGACATCTGCCGCATACATGGAAGATTCCACAAGACTTGGTGATCAAGACAAGGACTCCTCCCCACCGGCGTATTCGGCTAGGACTCTTGTTATCCGAGGCCTCTGGCGCATTATATAAACTGAGGCCAGGCTAGTCAATAGAGATATACATACAATCATACCATAGGCTAGCTTCTAGGGTTTAGCCTCTCTGATCTCGTGGTAGATCAACTCTTGTACTACCCATATCATCAATATCAATCAAGCAGGACGTAGGGTTTTACCTCCATCAAGAGGGCCCGAACCTGGGTAAAACACCATGTCCCCTGCCTCCTGTTACCATCCGGCCTAGACGCACAGTTTGGGACCCCTACCCGAGATCCGCTGGTTTTGACACCGACATTGGTGCTTTCATTGAGAGTTCCGCTGTGTGATCGGCAAAAGGATCGATGGCTCGCCTGCAGATCAACTGCGACTTCGGTATCTTCGTCACCAGCTCGACTAGTCACCTTGGTTTGACCAAGGACTATGCCCTACCTCCGATTGTCATGTTCGGATGAGGGCCTTTATAAACATCAACTCCGATCTCTATCAAGATCATGGAGGAATCATCTAGGGAGTCCGGGGGCTCAACGTCAACATTGCCCTCGGGCGACCGTGCTATTTTTCTGGACAGTAAACTTGTGTCCGCCGCCACCGCCTCCTCAAGTGTCTTTTTAATGATCACTTTGGTGGATTTGTGCGGAATTGAGTCTACAACAACCCTGGAAAATTTCGTCGAGTTCCGATGGAGGAATCTCTCGCAATCCACGATATACCGGAGCCCTGTCAAATCTGGACGGGAATCTGGATGAGTTTACGATGTGGTGTCCAGCTTCTACCTCGGACGTCCTTTGGAAAATCCAACCGTTGATCGGCTGCGGAATTCCTATATCTACCACCTCTCAAAATTTCAGCTCGATCCGACCGTCCAAACTCCGGGAACCTTCCGATTAGTGCATCACTTTTCGGATCTGTTTTCTACGCGAAAACGAATCCAACCCGAGTTCGTATTTTTTATGAACGGGATTTCGGACATCCCTTTTGAAGGAAGTTTTGTATGGGGTATTGTGTTTTGTTCCCGAACACATCCCACTAACTTTAAAATCTTTTGAACATGATCTTTAACATCATGCTGGTGGCAAATCAGTCCGGCAGTATTGCTCCACGGCTGCCGACCTGCGCTAGACACGTCATCATTTTGTTGAGCCGAGCTCAACTTCTTCGGATCATCATCTCGGCAAGCCGAATAAGAGTCCGGCATCGTGAAGGATAAATCATCACCAATATCGCCGCCCCACGGATTACACGGAGCGGGCATACCGGCATCGCCGCACGGTCGCTTCATCAAGCCGGCATCGACCACGTCACGACCTGCATCGGCAGGGCTGCACTATTGCTTCTTCAAGCTGGTGTCCATCACGCCGACCTACTTCGAATCATCGGCTGGCATCGAGGCTTCGACATCTCGGCTGGACCGGGGGCTTTGCCATCTCTTCATTAACCTACTCCGGACACTTCGGTGTCACTAGCCGATCAGCTCCGTCACGTTAGCTGACCGAGGGCTTTGCCTCGGTGAGCCAACCTCTGCCAGCATTGCCATGCCGTCGTTTTATCGCCCATCAGGCAATGGGTGTGCGGATCGAGTCCCAATTTTGGGAATCACCTTCCTTCGGATCGGTACAACAAATAAACCAGGTGCTATTAATCCTAGTATTTTTTGCTTGTTTGGGTTCATTTTTTCCAAGGAATTATTACTCTAGTTTGTCCATCATATGTATCTAGGTCTATCAAATGGTGGCCGCATTAACGACAATCGCATGGTGGTTCGGTCAGTTTCCGTACATAGTTCGGCGAACGCCACATCCGGAGCTCGGACCGACCTATGAATTCAGGCTTTGCCACGCCTTTACTGCATCACGCCGACGTCCTGCATCGACATTGACTTCGGCGCCAGGCCATATTTCTTTTATTACTCACTTTGCATAAATCATTTATTATGCAACGATTTTTTAATTATCATTATTACTATTATCTCCGATTTGCACTATTTTTTATGCACAGGAAAATGATCCGGAGACTTCGGCGTCACTCTGCCGGTCTGCATTGACCGTGCTATGTCACCACTTCGGCGTGTCGAGCTCTCCGCTCCGCCACCTCGGGACCGGCTTGGGGGATGGAACCTTGTCCCGCATCAAGCTCGGACCGCGTCATCAATACCAAACACATTAACCAGCTAAGTTGCCTTCATGCTCAAAGTTTTAAATTTTTAACTTGTGTTCGGTTCGACCAAGCATTATACTTTTTTGGAAAAAAGTTGCTTGTAAAAAATTTCCTTGTCCAAACTTTGTTTGTGACGCATAAATTCAAATACCCAATTCATTTGGGGGCTTCCTTCATGAAGCTTTTCCTCTTGCATATGATTATACTTGTACGTCTTCGTTCCTTGTTCGTGTATTACGGCACAATATGCACCATATTGACTTAAGCGATTTGCAAGCTGGTTGCCTCACTCCTGTGTTTACCCCTACGTTCCCGATTGTTCGGCTAGGGAGTAAAGGGAGCACCTCTGCGATTGTCACGATCGGGTCATCCGAGCTGGACCTCAGACTGGGTGAAGCCGAAAGCTAGCGCTCTTATACTTTTCAATGATGGTCGGCACACAACGGAACTCATGAGTACAAAAAATCTATTGCACAAGTCTCATAGCAATAATGAGGACCAAACAAAGGTATCGATGGGGGTACTATTTTCTTCGAAGATGCTTCTTACACTTCGTCTATAATATAGCATAAGTTCCCTGAGCGCGCTTTGTCTGTTACAGCCTTATGGCCCGGTTGCCTGGTTATCGGAAACACTGTCGATATTCTCGACAGGTGGAGTACATAACACTTTTCGGTCCTTGACCGAAGAGGGAGAAGCCAACGGTCGGTTAAGACGCGTTTAAAGTTCGGTTGAACAAAGATATGATATAAGTACTTCGGTACATACAATCATTATACATAAAATTCTTTTACCCAAGTCACTTGGGGGCTCTTAAAATTTATATGAGCTATTTTATAGTAAATGTGTTTTCTTCTTGGTCATTGCAAAGTCTTTTTCTATCGCTCCTTTTTCGACGTGAGTGTGTGGTCAATAGCCAGATAACCCATTTTCTCTCTAGTGACCACTCGAGTTTAGTTTGCTAAACTGGCCTAATGAGAACTACTCCGCCTTGGGATAGGAGGTTGAAGCCGTAGGCTGACTCGCTTGGAGTCTTGAGATTGGATGTGTCATGTTAAAGCACGACAGAAGCGCTCTTTTTTTCTAAGACCAATTTTCGGATTGGCACCGAACACTTGATCTTGTTCGGACGTCATGTTTTTACTGACGTTTTTTGGTTTTCCAAGCTTTTGGCACTTTAAACTATTTGTGTGTTTTCAGCACAAGTCTTGTAGTGCAACACCGGACACCTTTAGAGATTCGGCAAAAACATTCTCGGATATTGCTATATATGCATCAGTTTCGAATTGTGTCTTCTGTCAATAGTTGGGTTGACCGGCTCCTGCGCTTGCCTCCTAAATTCCGCTTTGTTCGGCTAGGTGTGCAAAGGGAGAACCACTGCGATTGTGCTTCCATCTCACATGGTTAAGCACCTCAGTGGAGAAAGCCGAAAACTGACTGTCACAATAAGCGTAAACTGGTCAGCGATCCGATGACGGTGTTAAATGACGGGTCGTTCATAACAATGGACGAAGTGTTTACAGCTTGACCTCGACTGTCGCCGAACACTACCAGGGGCTATTAACTAGCCTCCCAAACTATTCCTCGATATTTTGCTCTTACATTGGAGCTGAGGTTTCATGATCATGCTTAGCATGATAACCCAAAGAAAGGAACCGATAGCGGGACTATTTTCTTTGGAAGACATTTCTTCTGTTAAACAATAATATAACATATCTCTCTGCGTACCTTTGTTTATAAAACCGTATGACCAGATTGCCTTGTTTGTTGTAAATCTTTGCCCTCATAAAGGCTTTATAAAGTAGGACAAACACTCCTCGGCTATTGGCCGAGGAGGTGGAAGCCGATGGTCGGTCAACAAAGTTTGGTACAATGCAGTTCCGAGCATTAATGACGTAAAGTACTTGGATACATAGAGTCATTACACATAATTTGTGATTTTACTATGGATATCAATCCTTAATTCGGCCACCCGTGCCCGCATTAAGGCTCGGGGGCTACTGGGCTTCGGGCTTATTGTTTACAAATATTAAAGGGGCACATCGATCCCCTGATCTGGTGTTGCCACCCGACCAGTGTCTCGGGGGCTACTCCATTGCATGTTCAATGCAGAAAATTTTAAGTGCAATATAGTTTCCGATGAGATTTTGATCCTCAGGTTGGTCGGCCGCACCCAACCTGAGTCTCGAGGACTGAGCATGCCGCTTTGTGTGTCCCAAAGTATTCTGCCGAGCTAGGACTTGATCCTCAGACCGATTTTGCAAATCAACCTGAGTCTCAGCGGCTACTAGGAGCAGCGGTCTTATGTCATCCTTCATGTGCATCTCGGGTTTTAGACCGATACCCACCTTGAGGGCTACTGGCTATATATCTCGGAAGAGAATAAATTGCACCAATCAAAAATATTTATAAAAATCGGCCCACATTCGGGGTGGTGCACCACCTCGGAAGCAGTCCAGCATAAAGCTCAGGCGCTAGTGGCTGGCTCCATAGAGGGCATTTCCGGCATTAAGCTCGGCTAAACTCCTTCAAACTCCTTTGAACCAAGGTGATTTATGACACCTCGGATACAGTCCGGCGTTGGAGCTCGGATACATAGTCCGGCGTTGGAGCTCGGATACAATCCGGCGTTGGAGCTCGGATACATAGTCCGGTGTTGGAGCTCGGATACATTCTGGTGTTAGAGCTGGGAAGCGGTCTGGCGTTGGTGCTCGGCTGCAAAAGATACCTCGAATGCAGTCCAGCGTTGGAGCTCAGACGCAAGAGGACGTTGCCGCCCGGGAACAACTTCAAACCCGAGGTGTGGCATAAAAATAATAAGGCATTGATAAAGACTGGAAACTTAAAAGGGGCTCCTCGGATACCCGACGTGTAAACTCGTCGAATGCATTTCGGCGATCCTCAAGATCGAAGATGAGAAGATTTGTTGAACCAGTTTTCAAGACCGACGACCGAAGATGAAGAATAGTTCAGAAGAATCGATGAGCGTCCCTAACTTGAAGACCGGTTCAGGGGGCTACCGACGGTGTCCTGGACTAGGGGGTACTCACCACGTCATCTCCCGATCTGATAGATTGGGCCGAGGACCCCCATGGCCATATACTCATGGGCCAGTTCGGATAGTTGCCGCATACATGGAAGACTTGGTGATCAAGACAAGGACTCCTCCCCATCGGCGTATTCGGCTAGGACTCTTGTTATCCTAGGCCTCTGGTGCATTATATAAACCGAGGCCAGGCTAGTCGATAGAGATATACATACAGTCATACAATAGGCTAGATTCTAGGGTTTAGCCTCTCTCGTGGTAGATCAACTCTTGTACTACCCATATCATCAATATCAATCAAGCAGGACGTAGGGTTTTACCTCCATCAAGAGGGTCCGAACCTGGGTAAAACATCGTGTCCCCTGCCTCCTGTTACCATCCGGCCTAGACGCACAGTTCGGGACCCCCTACCCGAGATCCGTCGGTTTTGACAGCGACATTGGTGCTTTCATTGAGAGTTCCACTGTGACGTCGCCACCAGGAAGGATGTCTCGTGCCGTCTTTAAAGACGACACTATCGTTGAGGGAGCTCTGACTATCGGCCAAACTCTCTGGCTAGGTGGTTTCCTTATGACCGCCTGTTCGGCCGCTGCGCCGACAATGACTTCTCGGGTCATCGAAAGCAAGCTTCACGTCAACGAGATCAGAGATGACTTCGGTATCTTCCCCCTCCTAGTAGGACTAGGAAAGGAGGAATCCTACTCCTACTAGGAGGTGGATTATGGTGGAGGGGGGCACCGCACACAAGTTGCTCCTTTATATACAGGGGCAGGGGCACCCTAAAACACACAAGTTGACATTGTTTAGCCGCGTGTGGTTCCCCCCTCCACCATAATCCACCTCAGTCATATCGTTGCAGTGCTTAGGAGAAGCCTTGTGCCGGTAGCTTCATCATCACCGTCATCACGCCGTCGTGCTGAAGAAACTCTCCCTCGAGACTCAGCTAGATCTAGAGTTCGCGGGAGTCACCGAGCTAAACGTGTGCAGATCATGGAGGTGCCGTACCTTCGGTGCTAGGATCGGTCCGATTATGAAGACGTATGATACGTCCATTTTGCATCATGCTTTTATATCGATATTTATTGCATTATGGACTATTATTTCACTTTATGTCATAATACTTATGGCTATTCTCTATTATTTTACAAGGTTTACATAAGGAGGGAGAATGCCGGCAGCTGGAATTCTGGGCTGGAAAAGGAGCAAATATTAGAGACCTATTCTACGCAATCCAAAAGTCCTGAAACTCCACGGAACATCTTAAAATAAATAAAGAAAAATCCTCGCCAAAGATGAAGGCCAGGGGGCCCACACCCTGCTCACGAGGGTGGGGGGCGCGCCCCCCCTCCTAGGGCATGCCCCCTACCTCGTGGGCCCCCTGGTGGGTCTCCCATGTCCATCGTTTGCTATATGAAGTTTTTTGATGAGAAAAAAACAAGAAGGAACTTTTCGGGATGAGACTCCGCCGCCACGAGGCCGAACCTTGGCGGAACCAATCTAGAGCTCCGCCAGAGCTGTTCTGCCGGGGATACTTCCCTCCGGGAGGGGAAAATCATTACCATCGTCATCGCCAATGCTCCTCTCATCGAGAGAGGGCAATCTCCATCAACATCTTCACCAGCACCATCTCATCTCCAAACCCTAGTTCATATCTTGTATCCAATTCTTGTCTCAAAGTCCGGGATTGGTGCTAGTAGGTTGCCAGTAGTGTTGATTACTCCTTGTAGTTGATGCTAGTTGGTTTATTTGGTGGAAGATCATATGTTCAGATCCTATATGCATATTATTACCCCTCTGATTATGAACATGAATATGCTTTGTGAGTAGTTACGTTTGTTCCTGAGGACAAGGGAGAAGTCTTGCTATTAGTAGTCATGTGAATTTGGTATTCGTTTGATATTTTGATAAGATGTATGTTGTCTAGCCTCTAGTGGTGTTATGTGAACGTCGACTACATAACACTTCACCATTATTTGGGCCTAGAGGAAGGCATTGGGAAGTAATAAGTAGATGATGGGTTGCTAGAGTGACAGAAGCTTAAACCCTAGTTTATGCGTTGCTTCGTAAGGGGCTGATCTGGATCCATATGTTTCATGCTATGGTTAGGTTTACCTTAATACTTTTGTTGTAGTTGCAGATTCTTGCAATAGAGGTTAATCATAAGTGGGACGCTTTTTCAAGTAAGAACATCACCCAAGCACCGGTCCACCCACATATCAAATTATCAAAGTATCGAACGCGAATCATATGAACATGATGAAAACTAGCTTGACGATATTCCCATGTGTCCTCGGGAGCGCTTTCATTATTATAAGAGTTTGATCCAGCTTGTCCTTTGCTACAAAAAGGATTGGGCCACCTTGCTGCACTTTATTTACTTTTGTTACTTGTTGCTCATTACAATTTATCTTATCACAAAACTATTTGTTACCACTTGTTTCAGTACTTGCAGAGAATACCTTGCTGAAAACCGCTTATCATTTCCTTCTACTCCTCGTTGGGTTCGACACTCTTACTTATCGAAAGGACTAAGATAGATCCCCTATACTTGTGGGTCATCAAGACTCTTTTCTGGTGCCGTTGCCGGGGAGTGTAGCGCCTTTGGTAGGTGGAATTTGGTAAGGAAAAATTTATATAGTGTGCTGAAATTTACTGTCACTTGTTACTATGGAAAGTAATTCTCTGAGGGGCTTGTTCGGGGTATCTTCACCCCGTCCAGTAGAGCAAAGAGTTGCTCCTCAACCTACTGAACCTATTGAAAATGAAACTCCTTTTGAATTTCCTTCGGGTATGATGGAAAAACTGCTAGCTAACCCTTTTACACGAGATGGAACAACACATCCTGATGAGCACTTAATATATGTGGATGAAGTTTGCGGATTATTTAAGCTTGCAGGTATACCCGATGATGTTTCTAAGAAGAAGGTCTTCCCTTTATCTTTGAAGGGAGACGCATTGATATGGTATAGGCTATGTGATGATATGAGATCATGGAACTATAAAAGATTGAAATTGGAATTTCATCAAAAGTATTACCCTATGCATCTTGTTCATCGTGATCGCAATTATATATATAATTTCTGGCCTCGCAAGGAGAAAGCATCGCTCAAGCTTGGGGGAGGCTTAAATCAATGTTATATTCATGCCCCAATCATGATCTCTCAAGAGAAATGATTATTCAAAATCTATATGCTCGGCTTTTTGATAACAATCGCACCATTCTCGATACTTCTTGTGCTGGCTCCTTTATGACGAAGACTACTGAATTCAAATGGAATTTATTGGATAGAATTAAATGCAACTCTGAAGATTGGGACCTCGACGAAGGTAAAGAGTCAGGTATGACACCTAAGTTTGATTGTGTTAAATCTTTTGTGGACACCGATATTTTCCGTAAGTTTAGCACTAAATATGGACTTGACTCTGAGATAGTAGCTTCTTTCTGTGAATCTTTTGCTACTTATGTTGATCTCCCTAAGGAGAAGTGGTTTAAATATCATCCTCCCATAGAAGTAAAGGTAGCTGCACCTATTAAAGTTGAAGAAAAGACTGTCACTTATAATGATCCTATTGTTCCTACTTCTTATGTTGAGAAACCACCTTTCCCTGTTAGAGTAAAGGATCATGCTAAAGCTTCAATTGTTGTTTGTAAAAGCAATATTAGAACTTATACACCTCCTGAGCAAGTTAAAGTAGAACCTAACATTGCTATTGTTAAATATCTCTTGTCTGATAATATTGATGGGCATGTTATTTAGTTCGAAGGTGAAACTGCTTGAATTGCTAAACCTTGTGCTAAAGATAAACATAGACCTGTGGTAGGCATGCCTGTTATTTCTGTTAAAATAGGAGATCATTGTTATCATGGCCTATGTGATATGGGTGCTAGTGCTAGTGTTATACCTTATGACTTGTATAAAGAAATCAAGCATGAAATTGCACCTGCTGAATTAGAAGATATTGATGTCACAATTAAACTTGCCAATAGAGATACTATTTCAGCGATGGGAATTGTTAGAGATGTTGAAGTCGTGTGTGGGAAAACTAAATATCCTGCTGATTTTCTAGTTCTTACTTCTCCGCAAGATAGATTTTGTCCCATTATATTTGGTAGACCCTTCTTGAACACTGTTAATGCTAGGATAGATTGCGAAAAGAATGTTGTTACTATTGGCTTGGATGATATGGTTCATGAGTTTAATTTCTCTAAATTTAGTAAAAAACATCGTGAGGAAGAATTACCTAGTAAGGATGAGATTATTGGTCTTGCTTCTATTGCTGTACCTCCTAGTGATCCTTTAGAACACTATTTGCTAGACCATGAAAATGATATGTTCATGAATGAAAGAAGGGAAATAGATGAAGTATTCTTTAAACAGGAACCTATTCTGCAACACAATTTACCTGTTGAAAATTTATGGGATCCTCCTCCACCCAAGGGTGATCCCGTGTTTGAGCTTAAACCTTTGCCTGATAATCTTAAATATGCTTATCTTGATGAAAAGAAGATATATCCTGTTATTATTAGTGCTAATCTTTCAGAGCATGAAGAAGAAAGATTATTGAAAACTCTGAAGAAGCATCATGCTACTATTGGATATACTCTTGATGATCTTAAGGGAATTAGTCCCACTCTATGTCAACATAAAATAAATTTGGAAGCAGATGCCAAACCAGTTCGTGATCCTCAACGACGTCTGAATCCTAAAATGAAAGAAGTGGTAAGAAAAGAAATACTCAAGCTTCTGGAGGCAGGTATAATTTATCCCGTTGCTGATAGTCAGTGGGTAAGTCCTGTCCATTGTGTCCCTAAGAAGGGAGGTATTACTGTTGTTCCTAATGATAAAGATGAATTGATTCCACAAAGAATTATCACAGGTTATAGGATGGTAATTGATTTCCACAAATTAAATAAAGCTACTAAGAAAGATCATTACCCCTTACCTTTTATTGATCAAATGCTAGAAAGATTATGCAAACATACACACTATTGCTTTCTAGATGGTTATTCTGGTTTCTCTCAAATACCTGTGTCGGCTAGAGATCAATCAAAGACTACTTTTACATGCCCTTTTGGTACTTTTTCTTATAGACGTATGCCTTTTGGTTTATGTAATGCACCTGCTACCTTTAAAAGATGCATGATGGCTATATTCTGTGACTTTTGTGAAAAGATTTGTGAGGTTTTCATGGACGATTTTTCCGTCTATGCTTCCTCTTTTGATGATTGCTTGAGCAATCTTGATCGAGTTTTGCAGAGACGTGAAGAAACTAATCTTGTCTTGAATTGGGAAAAGTGCCACTTTATGGTTAATGAAGGTATTGTCTTGGGGCATAAAGTTTCTGAAAGAGGTATTGAAGTTGATAAAGCCAAGGTCGATGCTATTGAAAAGATGCCATGTCCCAAGGACATCAAAGGTATAAGAAGTTTCCTTGGTCACACCGGATTTTACAGGAGGTTCATTAAGGACTTCTCAAAAATTTCTCGGCCTCTGACTAATTTATTGCAAAAAGATATACCATTTGTCTTTGATGATGATTGTGTAGAAGCATTTGAAATACTTAAGAAAGCATTAGTCTCTGCACCTGTTTTCAGCCACCTAATTGGAATTTACCCTTTGAAATTATGTGTGATGCTAGTGATTATGTTGTAGGTGCTGTTCTAGGGCAAAGAGTTGACAAGAAATTAAATATTATTCACTTTTCTAGTAAGACTCTAGATAATGCTCAAAGAAATTATGCTACTACTGAAAAAGAGCTTTTAGCAGTTGTATTTGCTTGTGATAAGCTCAGACCTTATATTGTTGATTCTAAAGTAACTATTCACACTGATCATGCTTCTATTAAATACCTTATGGAAAAGAAAGATGCTAAACCTAGACTTATTAGATGGGTTCTCTTGCTACAAGAATTTGATTTGCATATTGTTGATAGAAAGGGAGCTGAGAACCCCGTTGCAGACAACTTGTCTAGGTTAGAGAATGTTCTTGATGACCCACTACCTATTGATGATAGCTTTCCTGATGAACAATTAAATGTTATAAGTACTTCTCGTAGTACTCCATGGTATGCTGATTATGCTAATTATATTGTTGCTAAGTTTATACCACCTAGCTTCACATACCAGCAAAAGAAAAAGTTTTTCTATGACTTGAGACATTAATTTTGGGATGACCCACATCTTTATAAAGAAGGAGTAGATGGTGTTATTAGACGTTGTGTACCTGAGCATGAACAGGAACCGATCCTACGCAAGTGTCATTCCGAGACTTATGGAGGACACCACGCTGGAGATAGAACTGCACATAAGGTATTGCAATCTGGTTTTTATTGGCCTACTCTCTTCAAGGATGCCCGTAAGTTTGTATTGTCTTGTGATGAATGTCAAAGAATTGGTAATATTAGTAGACGTCAAGAAATGCCTATGAATTATTCTCTTGTTATTGAACCATTTGATGTTTGGGGCTTTGATATATGGGACCTTTTCCTGCCTCTAATGGATACACACATTAGTTGTTATTGATTACGTTACTAAGTGGGTAGAAGCTATTCCAACTAGTAGTGCTGATCATAACACTTCTATTAAAATGCTTAAAGAAGTCATTTTTCCGAGGTTTGGAGTCCCTAGATATTTAATGACTGATGGTGGTTCACACTTTATTCATGGTGCCTTCCGTAAAATGCTTGCTAAATATGATATTAATCATATAATTGCATCTCCTTATCACCCACAGTCTAGTGGTCAAGTAGAGTTGAGCAATGGAGAGCTCAAATTAATTTTGCAAAAGACTGTTAATAGGTCTAGAAAGAATTGGTCTAAGAAACTTGATGATGCATTATGGTCATATAGAACTGCATACAAAAATCCTATGGGTATGTCTCCGTATAAAATGGTTTATGGAAAAGCATGTCACTTACCTCTTGAACTAGAACATAAGGCATATTGGGCTATTAAAGAGCTTAACTATGATTTCAAACTTGCCGGTGAGAATAGGTTATTTGATATTAGCTCACTTGATGAATGGAGAACCGAAGCTTATGAAAATGCCAAGTTGTTTAAAGAAAAAGTTAAAAGATGGCATGACAGAAGGATACAAAAGCGTGAGTTTAATGTAGGTGATTATGTATTGCTATACAACTCTCATTTAAGATTTTTTGCAGGAAAACTTCTCTCTAAATGGGAAGGCCCCTATGTTATCGAGGAGGTCTATCGTTCCGGTGCCATAAAAATCAACAACTTTGAGGGCACAAATCCGAAGGTGGTAAACGGTCAAAGAATCAAACATTATATCTCAGGTAATCCCATAAATGTTGAAACCAATATTATTGAAACCGTAACCCCGGAGGAATACATAAGGGACAACTTCCAGACCGTTTCAAACTCCGAAAGGGAATAGGTATGTGGTACAGTAAGTAAACCGACTCGAAAACAATTTTTAAGGCAATATTTCTCTGTTTTGGAATATTTAGAAAAATAGAAAAATAAGTAGCAGTCCAGGAAGGACACGAGGGCCCCACGAGGGTGGTGGGCGCACCCTACCCCTCTGAGCGCGCCCCCTACCTCGTGAGCACCTCGTGTGTCTTCCGGACTTCGTTTTCTTGCACGATACATATTTTGGTCCGTAAAAATTCATCATATATTCTCCCGACGGTTTTGACTCCCGTATCACGTAGATCTCCTCTGTTCTTGTTTCGAGCTATTTTCTGTCAAGGTTTTCCAGGCTAGGCATCATGTCGTCTCCCTCCTCCAACAATGGTGACAACGATGCTTGGCTAATGAAGATAGATCTGAAGAGGGAAGAACCCACGAGGGTCAACAAGGATGAAAGGATCAAGAAGGCCACGGAGGATCAAGCTCTGGCAGCAAAAGACATCCTTCAACTTGATCATAACCTTCTTACCCCAACTGAGATCGAAGCTTTCAAGATGATTGAGTTAGCTCGTATACAAAACAAGTATCTCACACAAGAAAATATTTTGTTGAAGGAGCATATTTTCGCACTCAAGGGCATTATTCGCAAGCTGGAGGACCTCTTACGCTCGATGTGCAATTATCCGGCACCTCCACCTTCTTCACCGACAAAGGAGATATAATCACATGGGTATGGGCACTCCCCTTGGCAACTGCCAAGCTTGGGGGAGGTGCCCTGGTATTGTATCACAATCACAACTCCTATCTTTACTGTTTTTCTTAGTTCGATCCTAATAGTAGTATCTTGATCTAGTAGAATAAAGTTTATGGCATGATGTAGTTTTGAGTTTTGCTTTATGATCTCTATTTGTAATTGAGTCCGTGAGCTATATATAATAAAGATTAGTGTTGAGTCAAGGGCTTGATTATTTTTCCATGATCTTGGGTGAATAAAAGAAAGAAGAAAAGAATAAAAAGAAACAAAAAGTTCATATTGATCTTATTGAGAGTAATGACTTCACATAGAAAGAATATGATGATTAAAAGTTGTTGGGAGTTGGCAGACATAGCTTTGGTCATTGTTGCAATTAATAGGAAGTAATAAGGAAAGAGATGTTTTCACATATAGATATATTATCATTGACATCTTTTATGATTGGGAGCACTCATTAAAATATGACATGCTAAAGGGTTGATGTTGGACAAGGAAGATAACGTAATGAGTTATGTATTTCTTATATCTGAGATAAAGTATGTTGTCATGGATCCTCTAACTTGTTGAGCTTGCCTCCCCCCTCATGCTAGCCAAATTCTCAGCACCAAGTAGAAATACTACTTGTGCTTCCAAATACCCTTAAACCAGTTTTGCCATGAGAGTCCACCATATCTACCTATGGATTGAGTAAGATCCTTCAAGTAAGTTGTCATCAGTGCAAAATAAGAATTGCTCTAAATATGTATGATTGATTGGTGTGGGAGAAATAAGCTTTATACGATCTTGTGATGTGGAAGTAATAAAAGCGACGAACTGCATAATAAAGGTTCATATCACAAGGGGCAATATAAAGTGACATTCTTTCGCATTGAGATTTTGTGCATCCAACCATAAAAGCGCATGGCAACCTCTGCTTCCCTCTGCGAAGGGCCTATCTTTTATTATTATCTTCTACCTTATGCAAGAGTCACGGTGATCTTCACCTTTCCTTTTTCATTTTATCCTTTGGCAAGCTCAGCATGTTGGAAAGAACATGATATATATATCTAATTGGATATAGGGGAGCATGAATTATTATTGTTGACATTACCCTTGAGGTAAAAGGTTGTGGGGCAAAACTATAAGCCCCTATCTTTCTCTGTGTCCGATTAAAACTTCATAACCACAAGTATTGCGTGAGTGTTAGCAATTATGAAGGACTAAATGATAGTTGAGTATGTGGACTTGCTTTTTAGCTCTGACATAGACTCTTTCCGATGTTATGATAAATTGCAATTGCTTCCATGACTGAGATTATAGTTTGTCGGAGCCCAATAAGGTTTATGATTTATACTTTTGCATTGTGAATAGATCATCACTTGAACATAAGTAATCATATGACAAAATCTATATATGTTGCTGTTATGAGAATAATCATGATGCCTTCATGTCCGTATTTTATTTTTATCGACGCCTCTACCTCTAAACATGAGGACATATTTATTGTTATCGGCTTTTCGCTTGAGGACAAGCGAGGTCTAAGATTGGGGGAGTTGATACGTCCATTTTGCATCATGCTTTTATATCGATATTTATTGCATTATGGACTGTTATTTCACTTTATGTCATAATACTTATGGCTATTCTCTCTTATTTTACAAGGTTTACATAAGGAGGGAGAATGCCGGCAGCTGGAATTTTGGGCTGGAAAAGGAGCAAATATTAGAGACCTATTCTGTGCAACTCCAAAAGTCCTGAAACTCCACGGAACATCTTAAAATAAATAAAGAAAAATCGTCGCCAAAGATGAAGGCTAGGGGGCCCACACCCTGCTCACGAGGGTGGGGGCGCGCCCCCCCTCCTAGGGTGCGCCCCCTACCTCGTGGGCCCCCTGGTGGGTCTCCGACGTCCATCTTCTGCTATATGAAGTCTTTCGATGAGAAAAAAAACAAGAAGGAACTTTTCGGGACGAGACTCCGCCGCCACGAGGCGGAACCTTGGCGGAACCAATCTAGAGCTCCGGCAGAGCTGTTCTGCCGGGGATACTTCCCTCCGGGAGGGGGAAATCATCACCATCGTCATCACCAACTCTCCTCTCATTGGGAGAGGGCAATCTCCATCAACATCTTCACCAGCACCATCTCATCTCCAAACCCTAGTTCATCTCTTGTGTCCAATTCTTGTCTCAAAGTCCGGGATTGGTGCTAGTGGGTTGCTAGTAGTGTTGATTACTCCTTGTAGTTGATGCTAGTTGGTTTATTTGGTGGAAGATCATATGTTCAGATCCTATATGCATATTATTACCCCTCTGATTATGAACATGAATATGCTTTGTGAGTAGTTACGTTTGTTCCTGAGGACAAGGGAGAAGTCTTGCTATTAGTAGTCATGTGAATTTGGTATTCGTTTGATATTTTGATAAGATGTATGTTGTCTAGCCTCTAGTGATGTTATGTGAACGTCGACTACATAACACTTCACCATTATTTGGGCCTAGAGGAAGGCATTGGGAAGTAATAAGTAGATAATGGGTTGCTAGAGTGACAGAAGCTTAAACCCTAGTCTATGCATTGCTTCGTAAGGGGCTGATTTGGATCGATATGTTTCATGCTATGGTTAGGTTTACCTTAATACTTTTGTTGTAGTTGCGGATGCTTGCAATAGAGGTTAATCATAAGTGGGACGCTTGTTCAAGTAAGAACAGCACCCAAGCACCGGTCCACCCACATATCAAATTATCAAAGTATCGAACATGAATCATATGAAGGTGATGAAAACTAGCTTGACGATATTCCCATGTGTCCTCGGGAGCGCTTTTCTTATTATAAGAGTTTGTTCCGGCTTTTCCTTTGCTACAAAAAGGATTGGGCCACCTTGCTGCACTTTATTTACTTTTGTTACTTGTAGGATTTCGGGTTCCGGCAGACCCTTGAGGTTCGAACACTGAGGTGCGCGCGGAGATTTCGCCTCCTACCTACCTGCACCCCTCCGCCTCGCTAAGATCTAAGCTATGGAAAGAACAACACGAGAGACACAGGGTTTATACTGGTTCGGGCCACCGTTGTGGTGTAATACCCTACTCTAGTGTGTGGCGTGGTGGATTGCCTCTTGGGCTGATGATGATGAACAATACAAGGAAGAACAGCCTCGCGAGGGTCTGCTCTTGGCTGGGGCGATGAACTGCTGGGAGGAGTTCAGTCACCCTTCTCTCTCTCTCTCTCTCTGATTGATGATTCTCTGATTCTCCGATTCTCCGATCCTATTTATAGAGGCCCTGGTCCTCTTCCCAAATATCGAGCGGGAAGGGAGCCAACATTGGCGGGCTAATTTTAAGGGGACATCTAGTACCAGCTATCCTGACAAAAGTAGTCTTCGCCTGCACAAAGCTCTGGTGGTGACGCCGTCTTGGGCTCCACGATGACCTCTGTCTTGCAGTCCTCCTGGTCTTGGTCTTGTTGCACCGAAATGGAAACCTTTGCCTGATGCCTTGGTACTCCGCAGCTACGCTTGCTCCCTTTGCACCAAAGTGGAAAGGAGGACACTGTGCGGGCTGGCGCCCGCCTGGCGCCCTTGGTCGTCATGGCTTGCGTCACGGGCACCTCATGAGGTACCCCGCCTTGATCTCTCCACCTCCTCGTGAGCCAGCCTGGTGAGGCCGTGCCTGAGGAAGCTCCGTGTTGTCCGCCCCGCGAGGCTTGGCCCCTCGCGAGGGTCTTGGGTCTGTGTTGGTGAAGATGGGCCGTGCTGGGCCCCCCTTGGAGCCACACCGTAGGTCGCAGGCAGGCAAGTCTGGGGACCCCCATTCCCAGAACACCCGGGCCCAAGGCGCGCCCGGACTTGGCCGTGCAGGGAGGCAGAAGGGCGAGGGCGAAGCGCCGCGGGCCCTAACAGCCTACGGCCTTGGGTGCCGCGTGGCGGTTGATTGGACGTGGGCGGCACTATTCCCCCACGCCCCCTTATTTTGCGCCATGCTAGGCGGACTCATAGTTGTACATAGCCGCTCCCCTTTCTGTTGCTCGAGCGCCCTTTGTCCTTCCTCCGCTCGAACTCCAGCTTCTGTTTTCGACCCAATCTCGAACTCCCCCCCCCATTCCCATCGCCATGGCTCCGACGAAGAAGGGAAGAGGGAAGGAACCCGTGCCTCCGCCTTGCCCGCCACCGTTGGCGGCCCCTGCCGAGGGCTTAGGCAAGGTCAGCTCGGCTCTGGCCACTATCTTCAACGAATGCAGGAGGACGACGGCCTGGCCCGCGTCCCACTTCTCCATCGACAGGATAGTCACCGAGGTCCCGTATTTTTCCGACGCCCTGTGGGCGGGTCTGGTTCCTTCCTTTTCTGATTTCTTCAATGCCGTGCTTTCCCACTATTAGATCCACATGATGCATATGGGTCCTGAATCCATCACCCTCCTTTCGGTCTTAGCCTTTGTTTGCGAGGCTATGATGGGCATCCTTCCTTCGGTTGCCTTGCTGCACCACTTCTTCTCGCTGCGCCTTGTCGACCCTACCCAAAGCTGGGCGTGCGTGAGCTTCGTTGCCACGTCTGAGACATCGGCCTTTGGGATTGACTTCAAGCTCCCTCTGCCCGCGGCTGGGTTCCATGAGCGGTGGCTGTATGTGGATGCAGGGGTGCCCAGCCCCCTGCTATCGGAGCCAACTTCGCCTGCTGTCCCCAATTCGGGCTGGGGCCAGGAGACGCTTGAGAGCCCCCAGCTCCTTCGTCTGGCACCGCTTCGCGTTCTTGAGGTCGCTTGTCGTGACAGCGCCCAAGGTGGTGAAGGAGTTCCTGCTATGCCACGTTGCTCCTCTCCAACACCACTCCCGCCGGATGTGGGCCTTCAGCGGGTGCGATGATCGTGTGAGGCTCCAGGAAGAGGACCTGACTCCTGAAGTGCTGAGGACAGCGCTCTTGACCCTGACTGGGGACCCCAACCCTGACAGCATCTAGTAGGGAGGGGCCTTGCTGTACCCTTGCCAGAGCAGGGGCGACTTTGTGAAGCAGATGCCTATCTTTGATGAGTGGGGGTCGCGCCCCACCGGCCTCCAGGGACCTCGTGAGAACCCAGTGATGGTGACTTCCCTTCCAATCGGCGACTCTTCCTCAAGCGGCGGAGCAGGGAGGCATGAGGCGCCAGAGACCGAGGGGGCTCCCAGCGGGGTGACAGCTCAGGGCGATGCTCATGAGGGAACAGCTCTTGGGGCCCATGCCACTGAGGCTGGGGGTGGCAAGCAGCTGCCCTCAGCGCCTATGAATGAGGCCCCTGAGGCCCCAGCTGCTTCTCTTGGCGAGGCGATTGGCAGAGCGCACCAGGCAGGTGCCCCTGACGCAGATCGCCTTGACGCTCCGTCTTCGTCGCAGGTTGATTCCTGCACCCAACTCTTGGGCCGCTTCCGCGTGGACTTTGAGGCCCTCCTGAAGAGAAGGGAGGCCCTGGGCGACGATTACCCTTGTCGCCTGCTGAAGCGTAGGAAGTACTTCGCCACTGATGAGTAAGCCTCCTCCTTTCCCAGCTCCTGATCCTTCTGTTGCTTTTACTGACCCATGCTCCGCAGGCCCCTTCCAGCCGAGCTTGCGGAGATGGCTGAGGTGCCGTCCCCCTTGGCTTCGCCCCCTCCATCGCCCTCAAGCACCCCGAGCAGCAGAGCCCTTGTAGTGAGGGCAATCGAAGAGGCGGACCGTCCCGAGGCGCATCGTGGCCCTGCGCACCTCGTGATCCTCTTCCGCAGGCCTTCTCGTGGCATAGCCAGCCTGCCGTGGGCTTCTCGCCTGGTCGTGGACTGCGATTGGCTGAGGCGCTCCCTGCACTCTTCACCTGGGGACGGGCTGGCTCTAGGCCAGGCTTCTGGCGCGGCGTGCCCGACCATCGCGAGGGTGCCAGCCCCCAGCCCCCAGCCCGAAGGGGGGTGCTGATTCGTGGCCCCCGGCGCTTGCTTGGGGCAGATGATGGTGTGGAAGACGTGCTCGAGCGTGCTCGGGAGCGTCGCGCTCTCCGCCAAGGATTCCTTCGAAGGGCGGCTGATGCGGTAAGCCTGCTTGGTGAGGAGCTTGCTGATGAAGACGCGCACCTTGAGGCCGAGGGCCTGTGTCTGGCTGCAGAGAGGCGCGAGCTGGAGGGCGCCATCGCCCTTGCGCGCCATCAGTGCGATCTTGATGATGCAGAGGCCAAGGCGTCACTGGTGGCCTCTCGGGAGGCCCGATCTTGGGCCGCTGAGGAGGCCCGGGAAGCTGACCGGTGGCGAACGGCGGCGGAGGAGCAGGCTCGGGAGCTCCTGGCCTGGTGCCACTCACTGGAAGAGCAGGTGGAGCTGCGCGAGGCAGCCCTCGCGTCGATGAAGGTGGCCTCTGGCGACTCAGCAGAGCTCCAGAAGCATGAGGAGGCGCTGACGCTGGAAGCCGCCGAACGTACCCGCGAGTACGAGTGTCTGGAGACGAGGGAGCGCTTGGTGACGCAGGCGGAGGATGATGTCGCTGCACAGGAAGCCCGTGTCCTGGAGGAGGTCGGACGTCGAGTGGCGATGGCGCATTTGAACCTCGAGCACAAGTTCGAAGAGAAGCTGGGGTTGATCCGGGCCGAAGCTGAAGGCAGGACTGCTGCCTTGAGGGCCAAGCTGGAGGAGGCGACGCGGCGGGCCGATGCTTTCCGGGCCGCCCTTGAGGTGGCGCGAGGTGAGTTAACCACCTCCCAGGCCGAGGTGCTCCTTCTCCGCCAGCGGGTGGAGGAGACTGAGGTCGTTGCGCGCCAGAATGCGGACGAGATACGTCAGCGGCGGATCCTGGAGCATGAGCACGGCCCCATGCTCACCACGCTCCGGGAGAGAGCCAACACAGCCTTGGGCAACATCTGCGAGGCGGCTGTTGGTGAGCCGCATGCAGTCAACTACGCCGGCAATCTTCAGTTCTTCACTAACGTGGTGATGCAGCTGGAGGCGGGGTCGGTCAGGGCTGACAGGTTGGTGGAGGAGAGGAGCCGCGCCCTGCTCGGGCGTGCCTTTTCTCGCGTCTTCAGCCATCTCCAGAACATGGATCCCCACTTCGATTTCGACGCCGCCATCGCCCCAGTTCCCCAGGCCGTCCGAGGCGACCTGGCGCACTGGGTGGAAGACAATGTGGATGCTCTTATCAGGGCCTTCGCTTCAGACAACGACGGCGTGATCGTAGCTGCCACCGAGGGCAGCGTGGTGAACGGCCCTGACGCTGCTGGCGGCAACGCGGACAGCGATGACGAGTTCAGCGACGCTAGCAACGGCCCGGGTGGTGCTCTTGAGGACGCATTGGGGGATTTATCCGACTGATTGTGCATCGTTCCTGCTTCCTTACCCTGCATGAATAGAACTTAGGTTTTGGCCTGATGGCTGTGAGAGCATTTTGGAGGGGAAGCCCCTCATGTAAAACTTGTGTTCATCATATTAGTAGACGCTACATTGCCCATGCGCCTGCGCCAAGTGGTTGGCTTAAGTGACGCGCTGGTCGGCTAGTTTACCTTTGTCCCGTGCTGGCCCTGAGGTAGCATGTGGGAGGTTGTGGTGTCCCGAGTGTTCCGTGATTGGATCCGTAGGACCTGCAGCAAAACACCCTCCTGAGAGGACGCGGCGGCGGCAGTCTGGGCTGCGCGCAAGCTAGGCCTGACCCGGCTCGCGAGGGGCTCACGAGGAGAGGCAGCTGAGGCAAAGTTGTAACCAAAACGCGAGAAATTGCTCGAATGAGACTAAGCACCCCTTCCTCGAACACACGCAAATCTCAAATTCGAATCCAACTTGAATCCAGCGGGGGAAAGCGACAACCAAAGGGAAAAGCGACGAAAGCAGACAAAAGGCCGTGTCCGGCACCTAATCTAGTCTTGGACGTCTTCTCACTAGCGCGGAGCTAAGTGCTGCCACTGGGCATGGGAGGGAGCCCCAGGGCCTAAGGCCAGCACCCTTGAGACTCCGGGGCGTGTACAACCCCACTCATTATTACGTGAGAGTGTCACGGGGCGGCGAGCTTCACAGGCACTGGGCCTTCTTCACAGGTACTGGCCTTGCTTCATATCGCCAGATGAGGGCCCCGCCTTGCACCACACTCTAGTGCCATCAACGATGACCGGAAACCAGGACGCCGCTGATGGGGTACAGCGGTCGCCAGCGGTTCGCCCGACGACCACGGGTCCTCCTCCAGGGGCAGGCCCTAAGGCACCTCCCCCGCAGAGGGCCTACCTCCTGAGAACACCTTGCTCCGAACGCCGCGGTGGTGATGTCAGATCTCGGCCCCTCTCCTGCAGCCCCCTGCGCCCTCCTCCCGAGGGGTAGGAGACTGTGGGAGCGGGGCAGCTGCTCGCTGTGGCGACCTGCACCTCCTGTGATCCATGGTTAGCGTATGCCTGCTCCTGAAGAATTAGCGGCACCCGATAATTGTTGCCTCCAGCGTGGCCAGTGGGACCATCCCGGGGCTCCTGGAAAGGCTCCTCTTCTGGTGCCTCGTCCCCCCAGCTTGGGCTGAGGAGCGAGCCTTGTTCACTCTCGTGAGGGTGTCCTTGGTCCATCATGAGGGGCACGTATTCCTCTGGCGCCGTCATCCCGAAGGCCACGCCGTAGTGCTCCGCGTGCCACCCGGTCCTGCCTGACGCGCCCACCGTGGGGTGGCAGCACGGCTATCCACTGGGGCCGCGGGTCGCGTCGAGTCCTTCTTCTTCACGGACCGGGAGCGGGGGCAGCGCCGCCGCCGGTCCGGTGCTGACAGCTTCGCTTGCGTTGGAGTAACCTTGTAGCCCGCGAGCGCGCGCGGAGCCCCCGCGCGGGCCGCCCTGGGCTTGAGATGGGAGCTGGGTGCAGAAGGGGTGAGCCCCCGAGGCGGCGAAGCCCAGGAGCTCTGCCACCCGCTCCAGCAGCACGTCGCGGCCGCCCTCCAGCAGCCTGCACTGCAGCAGCTCTCGGGCCACCATGAGCGCGGCCCTCGAGTTCGCCAGGTCCCGGCGGGTGTACGGTGTCGTGGTCGCGGCGTGATTGGAGGCCCTTGCTGCCAACCACGCCTGCCACGGTATGAGGGCTATCGAAGCCTGTCCGTGTCGCCCGCGGCCCGCAACGCCCTGCGGACCGCGAGCTGCCTGGGGCACGGGGTCGCCCGAGGTGAGTGGCTCTGCACGGGCGGGCCACGCCGCCCATGGATCTGGGTTGCCCACCTGGTCGCCGGACATGGTGATGACGACGCGACGGTGCACGAAGCGGTAGAAGGTGGATTCCGGCGCACCCCCACCTGGCGCGCCAAATGTCAGATTTCGGGTTCTGGCAGACCCTTGAGGTTCGAACACTGGGGTGCGTGCGGAGATTTCGCCTCCTACCTACCTGCACCCCTCCGCCTTGCTAAGATCTAAGCTATGGAAAGAACAACACGAGAGACACAGGGTTTATATTGGTTCGGGCCACCGTTGTGGTGTAATACCCTACTCCAGTGTGTGGCATGGTGGATTGCCTCTTGGGTTGATGATGATGAACAATACAAGGAAGAACAGCCTCGCGAGGGTCTGCTCTTGGCTGGGGCGATGAACTGCTGGGAGGAGTTCAGTCACCCTTCTCTCTCTCTCTCTCTCTCTCCAATTGATGATTCTCTAATTCTCCGATTCTCCGATCCTATTTATAGAGGCCCTGGTCCTCTTCCCAAATATCGAGCGGGAAGGGAGCCAACATTGGCGGGCTAATTGGAAGGGGGACAGCTAGTACCAGCTATCCTGACAAAAGTAGTCTTCGCCTGCACAAAGCTCTGGTGGTGACGCCGTCTTGGGCTCCACGATGACCTCCGTCTTGCAGTCCTCCTAGTCTTGGTCTTGTTGCACCGAAATGGCAACCTTTGCCTGATGCCTCGGTACTCCGCGGCTGCGCTTGCTCCCTTTGCACCAAAGAGGAAAGGAGGACACTACGCGGGCTGGCGCCCGCCTGGCGCCCTTGGTCATCATGGCTTGCGTCACGGGCACCTCATGAGGTACCCCGCCTTGATCTCTCCGCCTCCTCGCGACCAAGCCTGGTGAGGCCATGCCTGAGGAAGCTCCGCGTTGTCCGCCCCGCGAGGCTTCGCCCCTTGCGAGGGTCTTGGGTCTGTGTTGGTGAAGATGGGCCGTGCTGGGCCCCCCTTGGAGCCACGCCGCAGGCCGCAGGCATGCAAGTTTGGGGACCCCCGTTCCCAGAACGCTGACATTACTTGTTGCTCGTTACAATTTATCTTGTCACAAAACTATCTGTTACCACTTATTTCAGTACTTGCAGAGAATACCTTGCTGAAAACCGCTTATCATTTCCTTCTGCTCCTCGTTGGGTTCGACACTCTTACTTATCGAAAGGACTATGATAGATCCCCTATACTTGTGGGTCATCAACGTACGACTACATCAACCACGTTGTCATAGCGCTTCCACTTACGGTCTACGAGGGTACATGGACAACACTTTTCCCCTCTCGCTATGCATCACCATGATATATCTTGCGTGTGCGTATAATTTTTTTTGAAATTACTGCGTTCCCCAACAATTACTCCACACATTGACCGCTATCAAGCATGCATCTAGTGTATTAAGTCCAAGGAGAAACGAAGTAATGCAATAAGAACGATGACATGATGTAGACAAGATATATTTATGTAGAAATAGACCCCATCTTGTTATCCTTAATAGCAATGATACATACGTGTCGGTTCCCCTTCTATCACTAGGATCAAGCACCAAAAGATCGAACCCATCACAAAGCACCTTTTCCCATGGCAAGAAAAATCGATCTAGTTGGCCTAACTAAACCAAAGATTTGAAGAAGAAATATGAGGCTATAAGTAATCATGCATATAAGAGATCAAAAGTCTCAAATAACTTTCATGGATAAAAACATAGATCTGATCATAAACTCAAAGTTCATCGGATCCCAACAAATAAACTCCAAAAAGAGTTACATCAAATAGATCTCCAAGAGACCATTGTATTGAGAATCAAAAGAGAGAGAGGAAGCCATCTAGCTACTAACCACGGACCCGTAGGTCTACAATGAACTACTCACGCACCATCAGAGAGGCACCAATGAGGATGATGAACCCCTCCGTGATGGTGTCTAGATTGGATCTGGTTGTTTTGGAACTTGCGGCGGTTGGAATTGATTTCGTCAACTCCCCTAGGGTTTCTGGAATATTAGGGGTATTTATAGAGCAAAGAGGCAGTGCGGGAAGCCACCAAGGTGGGCACAACCCACCTGGGCACGCCTGGGCCCCCAGACGCACCCTGGTGGGTTGTGCTCCCCTTGGAGCTCCCCTCAGGTACTTTCTTGGCCCAACAGGTGTCTTCTGGTCCAAAAAAATCACCAAAAAGTTTCATTGCATTTGGACTCCATTAGGTATTGATTTTCTGTGAAGTAAAAACAAGCAAAAAACAACAACTGGCACTGGGCACTATGTCAATAGGTTAGTCCCAAAAATGATATAAAGTTGCTATAAAATGATTGTAAAACAACCAAGAATTATAATATAATAGATGGAACAATCAAAAATTATAGATACATTGGAGACATATCACATAACATGATACGTCTCCAACGTATCTATAATTTTTGATTGCTCCATGCTATATTATCTACTATTTTGGACATTATTGGGCTTTATTATTCACTTTTATATTATTTTTGGGACTAACCTATTAACCGGAGGCCCAGCCCAGAATTGCTGTTCTATGCCTATTTTAGGGTTTCGAAGAAAATGAATATCAAACGGAGTCCAAACGGAATGAAACCTTTGGGAACGTGATTTTCTCGCCGAACATGATCCAGGAAACTTGGACCCTACGTCAAGAAACAAGGGAGGAGGCCACGAGGTAGGGGGGCGCGCCTACCCCCCCAAGGCACGCCCTCCACCCTCGTGGGCCCCCTGTTGCTCCACCTACATACTCGTTCCTCATATATATACCTACGTACCGCCAAACAATCAGATACTGAGCCAAAACCGTAATTCCATCGCTGCAACTTTCTGTATCCACGAGATCCCATCTTGGGGCCTGTTCCAGAGTTCCGCCGGAGGAGGTATCCATCACAGAGGGCTTCTACATCATCACCATAGCCCCTCCTGTCAGGACCCCGATTCCAAGTCACATTGATCTAGTCGGTAACACCTCATATCACTTTGCGGCCTCACGCACGGTATTCCCACGGGTGTCGCCTTACCATGGCCCGGGACCGTTTGCGCCTTTTGGCTCACGTATATGATAGTGTCGCTAGCATCCATATGACAGAGAACCCGGGCCGACATGACTAGTCGTGAACCCAAAGCGGCACTAACCTACGGGGACAGGCATACATGAATCACATCGAGCATATCGGTCAGCAGCGTGTGAATCCGGGCTGTAGCACTGGGCTAACAGGACTCCGGGAACCCGGGCTGTAGCAGGCTAGGCAGGACTCCGGAAGTCACCGCGTGACATTTCCCCGAAGGGACAGACATAGGAACGAAGTGAAACACATGCCGGCCAGTCAAGTGTCCTGAGCAGTAGTGCTGGGCTAGCAGGACTCCGGTGAACCGGGCTGTAGCGGACTACTATGGCTCATGGAAGCACTAGACTACATTTCCCCATAAGAGAGGCTGCCAAGGATAAACAACTAGATTGTCGGATCCCACACATACCAAGCATTTCAATCATACACACAATATGCTCGACATGTGTAAATACAACATGGCATCACAACATAACTCTACGACTTAAGTATTTATTCATTAGACTCTGAGGAGCGAGAAATTACAAACATGGGTCTCATGACCCAACAAACATAGCATACAAATCAAGGCACAAGCAGAAGCTTAACATGTCTGAGTACAGACATGTACAAATGAAAAAGGCTAAGAAGCCTGACTATCTACCAGATCCTGCCGAGGGCACAAGATCGTAGCTGAGGTATCAAGCTAACATCGAAGTCCATGCGATACTACTAGCGAGACTGGAGTCTCTCTCTACAAAACATAAATTAAGCAAACGTGAGTACAAAGGTACTCAACAAGACTTACATCAGAACTAGCTACATATGCATCGGTATCAACAAGGGGGGTGGAGTTTAACTGCAGCAAGCCAGCTTTGACTCAGTGGATAACCTGAACTACGACTGCAAGCAACTCTTTTGAGGTGGCGCACATGAGTCCACACAATCACCACTCAATACACCACTATGGATCCACTTCCGTCTCCCTACGAGAAGGCCATCCATAGCACTCACACTTATCTTGCGAGTTTTAGAGTATCCACTTTCACTTGTCTATGAACTGTTATAGGCAACCCAGAAGTCCATTACCGCGGACACGGCTATTCGAATAGATGATGTTAACCCTGCAGGGGTGTACTTCTTCACACACGCTCTCACCACTTACCGCCGTTTACACGACATGTACTCGGCAACCTTCAAGCGGAAGGCCAACGAGGGTGTCGGCCACGGCCTACCTAAACACTCAAGTCTCTAGTCCAGGTTTATTGCCTATCCAGGTTCCATCCGCAGGGAGTCCGGCCGAGGTTTCCACATACGGCCCCGAATGATGTGAAGAGGGTTCCCGAGACACCAAACGGGCGCCCGATACACCGTGCCACAATGTATCTACCGCATCATAGCCCACCCCTAGGGTCAGCGCTATGCACGGCCGCCAACACATATCCTATAAACACCAGAAACTAGTTGCAACTCCTGGACAGAGGACAAGGGTGATCAAGAAGCCGAGAGGGTCCATTGGTTTCGGGCCCAATGCGTGGTAGTAACTATTTCATGGATCACAAACACAGAACTCATATCCTAAGGACGGCTTCAATGAGACAACCCACCATGTACTCCTACATGGCCTCTCACCGCTACCTTTACCAAATCGTGTTCACACACTTAGCTCACACACAGTAGGACATGTTCACACACCTCCGATTCATCCCCGATGAATTAGACCTGACTCAACTCTAAGCAGTAGCAGGCATGACAACAAGCATGAACGAGTAGGCACATCAGGGCTCAAACAACTCCTACTCATGCTAGTGGGTTTCATCTATTTACTGTGGCAATGACAGGTCATGCAGAGGAAAGGGGTTCAACTACCACAACATGTAACAGTTGAATCGTTGTTGTCCTAATGCAGTGAAAGAGAGCAGGAGCGAGAGTGGGATTGTATCGGAATGAACAAGGGGGGTTTTGCTTGCCTGGCACTTCTGAAGTTATCATTGGGTCTTCATCAGTGTCAACGATCACAGTGTCGGTACAATGTCTATCGAGAGGGGACAACCACCGGCAATAGAGAAAGAGCAAAATCAATGCAATGCACAAAATGATGCATGATCATGACATGTCAATATGCTGTGTTTTGAGCTAATGCAACTAGCAACATGTTAAATGGAGTTGGTTTGAACCCTAGGTTCAAATTCAGACTCCATATGTGAGAGTTTAAATTCCATTTATGTGAATTGGCCTAAACAGCAGCCATAAGTTGCTCTAACATGCATGAAAATGCCATAAACAGATTCCTTGAATTTTTCTGATAATTTTTCATATATAATTTATTTCATTTGGAGTTACGGTTGATTTTCTATGATTTTTAGAAGTTTTGGGAATTTTTTGGAATTTTTTTAATTATTATAATTTAAACTAAATCCAGAAAATGTATTACTACGTCAGCATGACGTCAAGGTGATGTCAGCAGGTCAAAGGCGTTGACCAGGTCAAACCTGACCAGTGGGACCCACTGGTCAGTGACTTAGTCAACTAACTAAGTTAGTTAGCCCTAACTAACTAGCCTGGGCCCACTGGTCAGCGACTGTAGTAACTAACCTAACTAGGTAATTAGCGCTAACTAGAGTAATTAGTCGGGCGGGGCCCATAAGTCAGTGAGAGAGAGGGGGAGGTCAAACCGGGCAGTGGGGTCCACCCATGCCGGTCAACGGGTCAGGGGTCGCTGGCGACGACAGAGACGGCGGAGCGGCTCAGAAACGCTCTACAGGGCACCATTCGATCCGTGGGTTGCACCTACGGGTTCCTGGGAGTGAGGCGCATCCATTGGGGGTGGTGGTAGGAGCTGGGGTGGCCGGAAAAGTGGCCGGCGACGAGGTTCAGCGGCGGCAGCAGCTCGGGTATCCTTGGGATAGCGCTACAGAACACGGGAGGGGGCGCTGCGGTTTTCTGCGGGCTCATGGGATCGTGCTAAGCACGATGGTGGGCTCGGACACGAGCTGCGGTGGCTGTGGCCACGGTGGCGACATCGCCGGCGGCATGGAGTTCTCGGCCAAGATGGGGCTATGGCCTAGAGGTCAAAAATGACCAGGGAAAAAGGGGGAAACGACTCGGGGGCTCAGTGTGGTGACGTAGGGATGGCCAGCGTGCTCGGGGAAGCGTCGCAGGCGGCGAATCGACTGGCGAAGTCCGGCGAGCAGAAGCGGTAGTGACGAGCTCGAAGACGACGGCATGGTGATCCTCGGCTTGTGTGGCTTGGCGAGGAGGAAGAGGGGCACTAGCGGAGCTCGGGGGCGCATCGGAGAGGCTCAAAGATCGCTGTGGCCGTGGGGGAGCTCGTCGGCGGCGACGGCTGTGTTCGGTCGCGCGCGTGAGAGAGAGACGGAGAAGGGGACGAGGGCGAGGGAGAGTGCGAGAGCGTCAAGGGGGTCCAGGGGGTAGCGTGGCATCGCAGAGGGAGTCCAGGGCGACGAGGGGGCAGCCAGGCAGGGAGCTGCCGGCGTGGCACGCCGCGGCGCCGTGGCTAGCTGCACCTCTGCCTTCTGGCGAGAGGAGGAAGACAACTGGCAGGGGGGTGGCTGGGCTGGGCCGGCTTCAACAGCAGGCCGCACAGGTAGGTGGGCCGAGGTAAGTGCCAGGTTAGTCCTTCTCTCTCTCTCTCTCTTTTATTTAGTTTCTGTTTTCTATTTTCTTTTCTGCAATTTGTTTTGGTTTTAGTTTTAACACCAAACCATTTTATAAAATCCTGAAAATAATTATGTGGCTAGAACTAATATATACAAAACCACATAAAATGTTCTAGAATTATTGGACATATATTAATTATATAAAGAATATATATCCAATGCAAATAGTTATTGAATTAATTCAAAGGCCCAAAATAAATATTTCTGAGAATCCAAAAATATTGGCTTGAGTTTTACCTCTTGCCAATATTTTTATAGCTTGACAGGAACATTTTCTTGGGTTTATTTGAAACAATTTTTTAATGTTGACCATTTTTGTAAAAGACTTCTGAGGCTTCCCACTTTCCCCAATTCAACTTTCATAAATATATACATGATGCATGAATGCTTGTGCAACTGGTTACAACCAAATCTAGGGCTGTGACAACTCACCCCCACTAAACAAGAATCTCATCCCGAGATTCAAGTCGTGAGGTAAGAAGACAGAGGGACACAAGCTATCACAATCTTCACGATCCAGATGTCTTTCTCGAGGATGTTGATTCATTGCATCACCTTAATCTCGACGTCTTGCTTTGAGAACTACATCCAACATGACAATGAAAGGAAAAGAAAAACTCTAGAAGGATTGATCTTATCGAAGAACGAACAACTCAGGATCAACTCGTGGAGCGAGACGCTGAAACAACTCTCGAGCTGAGACACGAAGCATACATCGAGAGGAATGGAGTGCAACACATGATAAAGGTACACTAGGTAGGCAAACAATTCCACACCTAAGAG
>NC_041382.1:637016252-637018415 GCF_002162155.2 Triticum dicoccoides | reverse complement strand
GGGGAAAAAGGGGGGAGAAAGCAACCGTGAGTACTCATCCAAAGTACTCGCAAGCAAGGAACTACACTACATATGCATGGGTATATGTGTAAGGAGGCCATATCAGTGGACTGAACTGCAGAATGCCAGAATAAGAGGGGGATAGCTAGTCTTATCGAAGACTACGCTTCTGGTCACCTTCGTCTTGCGACAGGCAGAATAGGGTAGGTCGAAGTCCTACAAATAGCATCTCCAAGTAACATCTCATAGCATAATCCTACCCGGCGATCCCCTCCTCATATCCCTGAGGTAGAGCGACCACCGGTTGTATCTGGCACTTGGAAGGGTGTGTTTTATTAAGTATCCGGTTCTAGTTGTCATAAGGTCAAGGTACAACTCCAAGTCGTCCTGTTACCGAAGATCACGGCTATTCGAATAGATTAAACTTCCCTGCAGGGGTGCACCACATAGCCCAACACGCTCGATCCCATTTGGCCGGACACACTTTCCTGGGTCATGCCCGGCCGCGGAAGATCAACACGTCGCAGCCCCACCTAGGCAAAACAGAGAGGCCAGCACGCCGGTCTAAACCTAAGCGCGCAGGGGTCTGGGCCCATCGCCCATAGCACACCTGCACGTTGCGAGGGCGGCCGAAAGCAGACCTAGCCTAGTGGCGTTCCAGTCCAATTCGGCGCGCGCCGCTCCGTCGCTGACGTCTGGAGTGCTTCGGCTGATACCACGACATCGGGATACCCATAACTACTCCCACGTAGATGGTTAGTGCGTATAGGCTCGTAGCCAGACTCAGATCAAATACCAAGATCTCGTTAAGCGTGTTAAGTGTCCGCGAACGCCGAACAGGGCCAGGCCCACCTCTCTCCTAGGCGGTCTCAACCTGCCCTGTCGCTCCGCCACAAAAGATCCACACAGAGGGCCGTCGGGACAAAGGTCCTTTCAGCCCCCAATCCGTGAATCACTCGCGGGTACTCTTCGAGCTGACCCGACTTTAGTCACCATCTGTATAGTATGCATGTATAGTATATACCCGTGATCACCTCCCAGGTGATCACGGCCCGATAGTATAGCAAGGCAGACTGACAAGAATGTAGGGCCGATGATGGTAAACTAGCATCCTATACTAAGCATTTAGGATTGCAGGTAAGGTATCAACAGGTGTAGCAACAATGACAGGCTATGCATCAGAATAGGATCAACGGAAAGCAGTAACATGCTACACTACTCTAATGCAAGCAGTATAGATAAGAATAGGCGATATCTGGTGATCAAAGGGGGGGGCTTGCCTGGTTGCTCTGGCAAGAGAGAGGGGTCGTCAACTCCGTAGTCGAACTGGGCAGCAGCAGCGTCGGTCTCGTAGTCTACCAGAGAGAAGAGGGGGAAGAAACAATGAATACCAAGTAAACAGATGCATATCGGTGCATGACATGTCAAGAAGCGATGCTAGGCGTGCCCTAACGTGGTATAAGGTGGTACTGGTCAAGGGGGAATCATCCGGGAAAGTATTCCCGGTGTTTCGTGTTTTCGGGCAGAGGAGCCGGAGGGGGAAAGTTGCGAGTTCGACAGGTTAGGGGTGTGTGGCGGACGAACGGACTGCGTATCCAGAATCGTCTCGTCGTTCTGAGCAACTTTCATGTTGAAAATATTTTAATCCGAGTTACGGATTAAAAGATTTTATTAATTTCTGGAATTTAATTAATTAATTAATTAATTCGAAAAAAATGTATTTATGACGTCAGCATGATGTCATGCTGACGTCAGCAGTCAACAGGGTTGACTGAGTCAACCCTGACAGGTGGGTCCCACATGTCATTCTCTAATATCTAATTAACCTAATCAGAGTTAATTAACATTAGTTAATTAGGTTAATTAGCGATTAGTGCTAATTAATCAGAATTAATTGGATTAATTAATTACTTAATTAATTAATTAATTAATTAATTAGTTAATTAGTTTTATTTAATTTTTCATTTTCTTTTTATTTTTAAACCGTTCTGTGGGGGGTGGGGCCCCCATGTCATCGGCCCAGAGGGCCAAACGGGCATGCGGGCGTGGGGGGTTTGCGGGGCGGTGCCCGTTTCGGGCGCAACCCCGAAGGACGCGGCGCGGGCGCCCGCGCCCGAAGCCAACGGGGGTCGGGGCGGCCGAGGCCACGACGGTGGCCGGAGG
>NC_041382.1:637013188-637015012 GCF_002162155.2 Triticum dicoccoides | reverse complement strand
TCGAGCACTTCATGATCCACAGCTCGGATTGGGTCCTTGAAGCAACGGCGGAGTTGTGACACATGGAACACATCGTGAACCTGAGAAAGGTTCGACGGAAGCTCCAGTTGATATGCCACTTTTCCACGCCTCTCGAGAATAGTGAATGGGCCAATATAGCGAGGAGCTAGCTTGCCCTTGATCCCGAAGCGGTGAGCACCCTTCATTGGTGTAACGCGAAGATAGGCCTTTTCGCCAGGTTGATAGACCATGTCTTTATGATGGCGGTCATAATTACTCTTCTGGCGTGACTGAGCAGTCTTGAGATTCTCGCGAATAATGCGGACTTGATCTTCGGCATCTTGGATAATATCCGGGCCAAAGAGTGGACGTTCCCCAGTTTCTGACCAGTTCAGAGGGGTTCGGCACTTTCGTCCATATAACACTTCGAAGGGGGCCATCTTCAGACTAGCTTGATAGCTATTATTATAAGAGAACTCAGCATACGGAAGAGATTCCTCCCATTTCTTGCCGAAGGAAATAACACAAGCTCGAAGCATGTCTTCGAGAACTTGGTTGACACGTTCAACTTGCCCTTGTGACTGAGGATGAAAAGCAGTGCTGAAAGACAGATGAGTGCCCATAGCTTCTTGGAAACTTGCCCAGAATATTGAAGTGAATAAACTGCCACGGTCTGAACTGATAACCAATGGAATACCGTGAAGCGAGACAATTCTGGTCATGTAGAGGTTTGCCAGCTGACTAGCAGTGATCGTTTCCTTGACAGCCAGAAAATGTGCAACTTTAGAAAGTCGGTCAATGACGACAAGAATAGCATCATTGCCTTTCTGCGATTTGGGGAATCCAGTAACGAAGTCCATCTCGACATGGTCCCATTTCCATTCCGGAATAGATATAGGTTGCAGAGTTCCAGCAGGCCTTTGATGTTCTGCTTTGATACGACGACAAACGTCACATTCAGCAACATAACGAGCAAGGTCTTGCTTCATGTTAGACCACCAGAATCTCTGGCGGATGTCTTGATACATCTTCGTACTACCAGGATGGATACAAAGAGGCGTATCATGAGCTTCTTTCATAACCTCCTGGGTCATATTCAGGTTTTCCTTCTTACACGGCACCACTAGGCGGCCTTTGAAGTACAAGGCGCCATCATCGGCAATGGTGAAGGATGAGGAACCTCCTTCTTTGAGGTCTTGCTTAATCTTGTAGACTTCAGAGTCAAATCCCTGCATTGTCTTTATGGTGCCCACGAGATCAGGTTCAACAGCCAGGGTATAGAGGGAACCCTGGGAAACAATACGGAGATTCATCTTGCGGAACTCCGGGGGAGGGGGAGCGAGTGCACCCGGAGGAACAATATGGAGGTTTAGCTTTATGAATTCTTCAACAAGTGAAGGCTGAACTTTGTGAACCTGGAGGTGGTTGCAGTAAGACTTGCGGCTCAAGGCATCAGCCATTACATTAGCCTTGCCTGGTGTATAGGAAATACCCAAATCAAAGTCTGCAACAGTCTCCATCCATCTCTGCTGACGGAGGTTCAGGTCTGGCTGAGTAAACAGATACTTCAGACTTTGGTGGTCAGTGAAGATCTCGCAGCGATTACCGAGCAGGTAATGTCGCCACTGTTTTAGCGCATGAATGACAGCAGCAAGTTCGAGGTCGTGAACTGGGTAGTTCTCTTCGTGAGGGCGCAATTGACGAGAGGCATAAGCAACCACTTTGCGCTCTTGCATTAGGACACAGCCTAGTCCTTGACGGGAAGCGTCGCAGTAAATGACGAAGTCCTTCTTAGTATCAGGAGGAGCTAGTACTGGGGCAGAA
>NC_041382.1:637010637-637012689 GCF_002162155.2 Triticum dicoccoides | reverse complement strand
AGGGGGTAGCGTGGCATCGCAGAGGGAGTCCAGGGCGACGAGGGGGCAGCCAGGCAGGGAGCTGCCGGCGTGGCACGCCGCGGCGCCGTGGCTAGCTGCACCTCTGCCTTCTGGCGAGAGGAGGAAGACAACTGGCAGGGGGGTGGCTGGGCTGGGCCGGCTTCAACAGCAGGCCGCACAGGTAGGTGGGCCGAGGTAAGTGCCAGGTTAGTCCTTCTCTCTCTCTCTCTCTTTTATTTAGTTTCTGTTTTCTATTTTCTTTTCTGCAATTTGTTTTGGTTTTAGTTTTAACACCAAACCATTTTATAAAATCCTGAAAATAATTATGTGGCTAGAACTAATATATACAAAACCACATAAAATGTTCTAGAATTATTGGACATATATTAATTATATAAAGAATATATATCCAATGCAAATAGTTATTGAATTAATTCAAAGGCCCAAAATAAATATTTCTGAGAATCCAAAAATATTGGCTTGAGTTTTACCTCTTGCCAATATTTTTATAGCTTGACAGGAACATTTTCTTGGGTTTATTTGAAACAATTTTTTAATGTTGACCATTTTTGTAAAAGACTTCTGAGGCTTCCCACTTTCCCCAATTCAACTTTCATAAATATATACATGATGCATGAATGCTTGTGCAACTGGTTACAACCAAATCTAGGGCTGTGACAACTCACCCCCACTAAACAAGAATCTCATCCCGAGATTCAAGTCGTGAGGTAAGAAGACAGAGGGACACAAGCTATCACAATCTTCACGATCCAGATGTCTTTCTCGAGGATGTTGATTCATTGCATCACCTTAATCTCGACGTCTTGCTTTGAGAACTACATCCAACATGACAATGAAAGGAAAAGAAAAACTCTAGAAGGATTGATCTTATCGAAGAACGAACAACTCAGGATCAACTCGTGGAGCGAGACGCTGAAACAACTCTCGAGCTGAGACACGAAGCATACATCGAGAGGAATGGAGTGCAACACATGATAAAGGTACACTAGGTAGGCAAACAATTCCACACCTAAGAGTAATTAATCCCCGGTTTGACCGTACCCTAATCATGCACGCAAATGTGTACGATCAAGATCAGGGACTCACGGGAAGATATCACAACACAACTCTACAAATAAAATAAGTCATACAAGCATCATAATACAAGCCAGGGGCCTCGAGGGCTCGAATACAAGTGCTCGATCATAGACGAGTCAGCGGAAGCAACAATATCTGAGTACAGACATAAGTTAAACAAGTTTGCCTTAAGAAGGCTAGCACAAACTGGGATACAGATCGAAAGAGGCGCAGGCCTCCTGCCTGGGATCCTCCTAACTACTCCTGGTCGTCGTCAGCGGGAAGCACGTAGTAGTAGGCACCTCCAGTGTAGTAGGGGTCGTCGTCGACGGTGGCGTCTGGCTCCTGGACTCCAGCATCTGGTTGCGACAACCAGAAAGGAAGGAAAAGGGGAAAAAGGGGGGAGAAAGCAACCGTGAGTACTCATCCAAAGTACTCGCAAGCAAGGAACTACACTACATATGCATGGGTATATGTGTAAGGAGGCCATATCAGTGGACTGAACTGCAGAATGCCAGAATAAGAGGGGGATAGCTAGTCTTATCGAAGACTACGCTTCTGGTCACCTTCGTCTTGCGACAGGCAGAATAGGGTAGGTCGAAGTCCTACAAATAGCATCTCCAAGTAACATCTCATAGCATAATCCTACCCGGCGATCCCCTCCTCATATCCCTGAGGTAGAGCGACCACCGGTTGTATCTGGCACTTGGAAGGGTGTGTTTTATTAAGTATCCGGTTCTAGTTGTCATAAGGTCAAGGTACAACTCCAAGTCGTCCTGTTACCGAAGATCACGGCTATTCGAATAGATTAAACTTCCCTGCAGGGGTGCACCACATAGCCCAACACGCTCGATCCCATTTGGCCGGACACACTTTCCTGGGTCATGCCCGGCCGCGGAAGATCAACACGTCGCAGCCCCACCTAGGCAAAACAGAGAGGCCAGCACGCCGGTCTAAACCTAAGCGCGCAGGGGT
>NC_041382.1:636999625-637008508 GCF_002162155.2 Triticum dicoccoides | reverse complement strand
GAGTGAGGTGGGGCGGCTAGGGTTTCTAGCCGCGGGAGGGCTAAGTGGCCGGCCGGCTGGGCCGGCCCAGGGTAGGGGGCTGGGCCAGGGGTTAGGGGGCCAGGTGGGGGGGTTCGGGGGGGGCTGGCTGGGCCAGGTGGGGAAGGGCTGGCCCAGATGGGCCAGTGGGGGTTCCTTCCCCCCACCTCTTTTGTTTTATTTTCCTTTTATTTTCCTTTTTTTTATATTTTTCCCTTTTCTTACTTTCTGTTTTAGATTAATTAAAATGCCAAAACATTTTACAAAATTTTGTGCACCCCACCATAATTAGGTTTGCTATTTTAGACAACCCCCGAACATTTTAGTTTTAGTTTTTGAAACCTTTTATCTTTGGTTTTGTTTTGAATTTATTTGTAGACCGGGTTCGAATCAACGTGAGGTTAGCCACCGTAACCGAGGTGATCACTGTTGCTTAATCATCCGGGTGTTACAAATCTCCTCCACTACAAGAAATCTCGTCCCGAGATTTAGGAGGTAGAAGGAAAGAGTGCGGGATATTCATCTCGTAGACGATCCTCGCGTTCCCAGGTGGCTTCGTCTTCAGAGTGATTCGACCACTGGACTTTGAGGAACTTGATCGCCTTCTGGCGTGTGCGGCGTTCAGCTTGGTCGAGAATGCGGACCGGATGCTCTTTATAGGAGAGGTCCTGTTGCAACTCGAGCACTTCATGATCCACAGCTCGGATTGGGTCCTTGAAGCAACGGCGGAGTTGTGACACATGGAACACATCGTGAACCTGAGAAAGGTTCGACGGAAGCTCCAGTTGATATGCCACTTTTCCACGCCTCTCGAGAATAGTGAATGGGCCAATATAGCGAGGAGCTAGCTTGCCCTTGATCCCGAAGCGGTGAGCACCCTTCATTGGTGTAACGCGAAGATAGGCCTTTTCGCCAGGTTGATAGACCATGTCTTTATGATGGCGGTCATAATTACTCTTCTGGCGTGACTGAGCAGTCTTGAGATTCTCGCGAATAATGCGGACTTGATCTTCGGCATCTTGGATAATATCCGGGCCAAAGAGTGGACGTTCCCCAGTTTCTGACCAGTTCAGAGGGGTTCGGCACTTTCGTCCATATAACACTTCGAAGGGGGCCATCTTCAGACTAGCCTGATAGCTATTATTATAAGAGAACTCAGCATACGGAAGAGATTCCTCCCATTTCTTGCCGAAGGAAATAACACAAGCTCGAAGCATGTCTTCGAGAACTTGGTTGACACGTTCAACTTGCCCTTGTGACTGAGGATGAAAAGCAGTGCTGAAAGACAGATGAGTGCCCATAGCTTCTTGGAAACTTGCCCAGAATCTTGAAGTGAATAAACTGCCACGGTCCGAACTGATAACCAATGGAATACCGTGAAGCGAGACAATTCTGGTCATGTAGAGGTTTGCCAGCTGACTAGCAGTGATCGTTTCCTTGACAGCCAGAAAATGTGCAACTTTAGAAAGTCGGTCAATGACGACAAGAATAGCATCATTGCCTTTCTGCGATTTGGGGAATCCAGTAACGAAGTCCATCTCGACATGGTCCCATTTCCATTCCGGAATAGATATAGGTTGCAGAGTTCCAGCAGGCCTTTGATGTTCTGCTTTGATACGACGACAAACGTCACATTCAGCAACATAACGAGCAATGTCTTGCTTCATGTTAGACCACCAGAATCTCTGGCGGATGTCTTGATACATCTTCGTACTACCAGGATGGATACAAAGAGGCGTATCATGAGCTTCTTTCATAACCTCCTGGGTCATATTCAGGTTTTCCTTCTTACACGGCACCACTAGGCGGCCTTTGAAGTACAAGGCGCCATCATCGGCAATGGTGAAGGATGAGGAACCTCCTTCTTTGAGGTCTTGCTTAATCTTGTAGACTTCAGAGTCAAATCCCTGCATTGTCTTTATGGTGCCCACGAGATCGGGTTCAACAGCCAGGGTATAGAGGGAACCCTGGGAAACAACACGGAGATTCATCTTGCGGAACTCCGGGGGAGGGGGAGCGAGTGCACCCGGAGGAACAATATGGAGGTTTAGCTTTCTGAATTCTTCAACAAGTGAAGGCTGAACTTTGTGAACCTGGAGGTGGTTGCAGTAAGACTTGCGGCTCAAGGCATCAGCCATTACATTAGCCTTGCCTGGTGTATAGGAAATACCCAAATCAAAGTCTGCAACAGTCTCCATCCATCTCTGCTGACGGAGGTTCAGGTCTGGCTGAGTAAACAGATACTTCAGACTTTGGTGGTCAGTGAAGATCTCGCAGCGATTACCGAGCAGGTAATGTCGCCACTGTTTTAGCGCATGAATGACAGCAGCAAGTTCGAGGTCGTGAACTGGGTAGTTCTCTTCGTGAGGGCGCAATTGACGAGAGGCATAAGCAACCACTTTGCGCTCTTGCATTAGGACACAGCCTAGTCCTTGACGGGAAGCGTCGCAGTAAATGACGAAGTCCTTCTTAGTATCAGGAGGAGCTAGTACTGGGGCAGAATTCAACTTGTCCTTGAGTGCCTGGAAACTTTCCTGACATTTATCTGTCCATTGGAACTTGACGCCCTTATGCAATAGGTTAGTCAGAGGCCTGGCAATCTTGGAGAAGTTCTCGACGAATCGACGGCAGTAGCTGGCGAGACCGAGAAAACTTCTGACTTGCTTAACGTTCTTCGGAGGAGTCCAATCGAGAATAGCCTGAACTCGTTCAGGGTTGACGGCAATACCATCCTTAGAGATGACATGCCCAAGATAGGTTACTTCGGGAAGCCAGAATTCACATTTGGAGAACTTGGCATAAAGTTGATGCTCTCGTAGCTTTTCCAGCACGAGGCGAAGATGTTCAGCATGTTCCTCTTCGTTCTTGGAAAATACCAGAATATCATCCAGATAAACCACGACGAACTTGTCGAGGTAATCCATGAATATATAGTTCATCAGGCGAGAGAAGGTGGCTGGAGCATTGGTTAGGCCGAAAGACATGACGGTGTACTCGTATGAACCATAACGAGTCACAAATGCGGTCTTGGGGATATCTTCCTCACGAACACGGATCTGGTGGTAACCCAACCTCAAGTCGAGTTTAGAGAACACTGATGATCCAGCTAATTGATCATACAGATCATTGATCCGAGGAAGAGGATACTTATTCTGAATGGTAGCTTGATTTATAGGACGGTAGTCTTGGACCAATCGGTTTGTCCCATCTTTCTTCTTGACAAAGAGAGAAGGTGCTCCCCAAGGAGAGCAACTTGGGCGGATGAAACCACTTTGAAGAGATTTATCGATTTCCTCCTTAAGCTCAAGGAGTTCATGCGGCGGCATCTTATAGGGTCGCTTGGCTATAGGAGTGGTGCCCGGTTTCAAGTCGATGACGAATTCGACAGCTCTAGCAGGGGGAATCCCTGGGAGTTCTTCAGGAAAGACGTCTAGGAATTCACGCACGACGGGAATGTTTTCAATGCCCTTGAGTGGTGTAACGTTCAATGCGTTTAAGGCATAAAGCCTGGCCTCGGCATTCCGAACCAGATGAGCATCATAGATAATTATTTCATCAGAAGGGTGTAGCAGATGGACGGTCTTAGTGGCGCAAACGATAGAAGCGGTATGCGCCTTTAACCAATCCATTCCCAGAATGAGATCAATGCTACAGGACTTCAGTACGATGGGAGAGACAAGGAATTCCAGTCCTTCAATTTCTACAGGGACGTCGTTGCAAATCATGGAGGTTCGACATTGGCCCGCAGGGGTGTGCACTAATAGAGAAGCGTTCATGTCTTCACTTTTAATGCCATGCATGAATGCAAAATCTTCTGACATGAATGAATGCGATGCTCCTGTATCAAATAAAACAGATGCTGGTACTGAATTTACGAGGAGTGTACCCATCACAGTAGCAGGCTGGTCTTGAGCTTCATTCAGATCAATGTGGTTGGCATGAACACGGCCATAAGACTTGGCATTGTTGTTGCGGGCCTGGTTGTTCCCACGGCCAGTTGCTGGAAGGGCCAGTTGATTCTGTCTCTGGTTGCATTCCCTAGCACGGTGCCCTGGTTGTCCGCACCTGAAGCACAACCCATTCTCGGGGGTAGGAACAGGAGCTTGGGGTGGTGGAGCTGGAAGCCTCGGCTGCCTAGTTGGAGCAGCCGGCAGACGAGGTGCAGCATAAGACTGCCTTGGGGCAGGTGCAGTTGGACGGTACATGCTGTTCGGGATCCATATCTTACGCTTCTGCGAGGGCGGGCCCGAAGATGAGCCCGTGTCACGGTTGCGCCTTTGAGAGCTCTGGTGTTCTTGCAGACCAGTCTCGACATTGATGGCCTTGTTCACCAAGGTGGCGAAATCGGCAAAGTCATGCACTAGAAGTGTGAGCTTGATGTCAGCTTGAAGGCCTTCACGGAACTTCTCCTGTCTGCGAGCATCGGTTGCAACGTCTTCTTCAGCATAGCGGGATAAGTCCAGAAACTCCCGCTGATAAGCTTCAACAGTCTTGTTGCCTTGGGTGAGGTTGCGAAACTCACGCTTCTTCCTGTCCATGATTCCCTGAGGAATGAAGCGGGCACGGAAGGCAGCCTGGAAGTCTGGCCAGGTGATGAGTGTTCCAACTGGCAGAGTACGCCGGTGGCTGTCCCACCATTGAGCTGCGGGTCCCTTCAGGAAGAAGGATGCAAAGGTGACATAGCTGGCAGGGGCTACATCAGCAGACTCCATCTCATAGGTGATGTCACGGAGCCAGTCATCAGCATCCAGTGGCTGGGTTGAGCTGCGGTACACGCTGGGGTTCAGGCGTATGAAATCCTGCAGAGTTGTTGTGTTTGGATGCTGGTTCATATTGGGGCGAGGAAACTGAGCCATCACGTTTTCCATGAACTGGCGATTCATCTCAAGCTGTTGGATCATACCAGCCATGTACTCAGGCGGTGGTGGGAAGTTGCCACCACGACCACGACCAGCTGGTCTAACCATCCTGCTAATATATAACAGGGGTAGTTCAGTATTGAGAAATTTGCATAGACAAGAGTCATTCATGATGAAACATGCATAATGAAAGGAGCACGACAGATACCACATAGATAGTCGGCATAACTTACAAAAGGGGTCGAACATAGAGTTCAGTACACAGAGTTCAGTACATAGATTAAGTCATCATAGGCGGCACGCAGGCTCGCGAGTGCATCTAAGACTAATGAGCAAGACTACATCAGTCCCAGGAGGTACTGTGAAGGTAGCTGTAACCTGACAGCTGGTAGTGAGGCAACGGATAGTCCTCCACGTCAGTGGCCTGGGGGCCGCGGATACTCTGGTGTAGAACCCGACGCTCAGGTGGCAGAAGAGGACCAAGTGCAGGAGAGTAGCCTCCCACCTCTGGCCATCCGACGCCGTGGGGCATCACGGTCCTGGCTGGGTAGATCGCAGAACGCGGCAGCTGTCCAGACCGGACAAAGGGGTGCAACCGCGTCAGAGCCCTGTAAAGGTGCTGACGAGTGGTGTACAACTCGTGGCGAAGAGCTCTGTTAGCTCGGTCCAGCCCATCAGCATGCAGAACCAGGCGCTGATGGTGGAAAGGCTCTCGGGTGACGGTGGAGTAGGCGGCAGTGTAGTATCCCTCCGCACCAACGTCAGATGCGATAGGAATGTGTCTGAAAGGGGAAGTGTCCAATGCCTGATACTCTCCACGAAGACGTGTCAGAGCAGCATGAGCCGCATCGTGGACTGCCATCTCGATGGTCACTCCAACACCATGAGCGGTGTGCAGCACGGTAGTGGACTCATACTCCCGAGAGTAGAGGTGGACGATGGCACGGTACTGCTCCTGGTTAAAGTCCTGGTACTCCTCGTAGACGGTGTACTCAGGGTGCCAGCGATAACCCAGATAGGTCATCATATCAGCTAGCACAGCAGGTGATCCTGAGGCGCCAATGGCCGCAGTGTGGCGCACGACCTGCCTCGCGGGTTCCATCTGAAAACAAAGATGTTTCAATGGAGTCAAATGACAACACGGGCACTATTCAAAATGCTATCCTGCAAAATATCTATGGCTTATCCAACTTTGGGGTGAACGTGGTAACGGGATCCTAATGTTAGAGTTAGTAAATTCGTTTAACCCGAGTAGAAAAGAGTTCAGAGTCCCAGAACAAAGGTCGAGGAGTAAAAGATCCTAGTACCACCCGATGGCGACGTGGGCCCGTAAGGCTCACAGCCAAGTTAGTAAAAGTTTTTGTAACGTCTAGACTCGACTTCGGCCAAGGAGTGTGGAAGGGGGATTCCTACAGGCAGTCGGCTCTGATACCAACTTGTGACGTCCCCGGTTTGACCGTACCCTAATCATGCACGCAAATGTGTACGATCAAGATCAGGGACTCACGGGAAGATATCACAACACAACTCTACAAATAAAATAAGTCATACAAGCATCATAATACAAGCCAGGGGCCTCGAGGGCTCGAATACAAGTGCTCGATCATAGACGAGTCAGCGGAAGCAACAATATCTGAGTACAGACATAAGTTAAACAAGTTTGCCTTAAGAAGGCTAGCACAAACTGGGATACAGATCGAAAGAGGCGCAGGCCTCCTGCCTGGGATCCTCCTAACTACTCCTGGTCGTCGTCAGCGGGCAGCACGTAGTAGTAGGCACCTCCAGTGTAGTAGGGGTCGTCGTCGACGGTGGCGTCTGGCTCCTGGACTCCAGCATCTGGTTGCGACAACCAGAAAGGAAGGAAAAGGGGGAAAAAGGGGGGAGAAAGCAACCGTGAGTACTCATCCAAAGTACTCGCAAGCAAGGAACTACACTACATATGCATGGGTATATGTGTAAGGAGGCCATATCAGTGGACTGAACTGCAGAATGCCAGAATAAGAGGGGGATAGCTAGTCTTATCGAAGACTACGCTTCTGGTCACCTTCGTCTTGCGACAGGCAGAATAGGGTAGGTCGAAGTCCTACAAATAGCATCTCCAAGTAACATCTCATAGCATAATCCTACCCGGCGATCCCCTCCTCATATCCCTGAGGTAGAGCGACCACCGGTTGTATCTGGCACTTGGAAGGGTGTGTTTTATTAAGTATCCGGTTCTAGTTGTCATAAGGTCAAGGTACAACTCCAAGTCGTCCTGTTACCGAAGATCACGGCTATTCGAATAGATTAAACTTCCCTGCAGGGGTGCACCACATAGCCCAACACGCTCGATCCCATTTGGCCGGACACACTTTCCTGGGTCATGCCCGGCCGCGGAAGATCAACACGTCGCAGCCCCACCTAGGCAAAACAGAGAGGCCAGCACGCCGGTCTAAACCTAAGCGCGCAGGGGTCTGGGCCCATCGCCCATAGCACACCTGCACGTTGCGAGGGCGGCCGAAAGCAGACCTAGCCTAGTGGCGTTCCAGTCCAATTCGGCGCGCGCCGCTCCGTCGCTGACGTCTGGAGTGCTTCGGCTGATACCACGACGTCGGGATACCCATAACTACTCCCACGTAGATGGTTAGTGCGTATAGGCTCGTAGCCAGACTCAGATCAAATACCAAGATCTCGTTAAGCGTGTTAAGTGTCCGCGAACGCCGAACAGGGCCAGGCCCACCTCTCTCCTAGGCGGTCTCAACCTGCCCTGTCGCTCCGCCACAAAAGATCCACACAGAGGGCCGTCGGGACAAAGGTCCTTTCAGCCCCCAATCCGTGAATCACTCGCGGGTACTCTTCGAGCTGACCCGACTTTAGTCACCATCTGTATAGTATGTATGTATAGTATATACCCGTGATCACCTCCCAGGTGATCACGGCCCGATAGTATAGCAAGGCAGACTGACAAGAATGTAGGGCCGATGATGGTAAACTAGCATCCTATACTAAGCATTTAGGATTGCAGGTAAGGTATCAACAGGTGTAGCAACAATGACGGGCTATGCATCAGAATAGGATCAACGGAAAGCAGTAACATGCTACACTACTCTAATGCAAGCAGTATAGATAAGAATAGGCGATATCTGGTGATCAAAGGGGGGGGGCTTGCCTGGTTGCTCTGGCAAGAGAGAGGGGTCGTCAACTCCGTAGTCGAACTGGGCAGCAGCAGCGTCGGTCTCGTAGTCTACCGGAGAGAAGAGGGGGAAGAAACAATGAATACCAAGTAAACAGATGCATATCGGTGCATGACATGTCAAGAAGCGATGCTAGGCGTGCCCTAACGTGGTATAAGGTGGTACTGGTCAAGGGGGAATCATCCGGGAAAGTATTCCCGGTGTTTCGTGTTTTCGGGCAGAGGAGCCGGAGGGGGAAAGTTGCGAGTTCGACAGGTTAGGGGTGTGTGGCGGACGAACGGACTGCGTATCCGGAATCGTCTCGTCGTTCTGAGCAACTTTCATGTTGAAAATATTTTAATCCGAGTTACGGATTAAAAGATATGATTTTTAAAAGATTTTATTAATTTCTGGAATTTAATTAATTAATTAATTCGAAAAAAATGTATTTATGACGTCAGCATGATGTCATGCTGACGTCAGCAGTCAACAGGGTTGACTGAGTCAACCCTGACAGGTGGGTCCCACATGTCATTCTCTAATATCTAATTAACCTAATCAGAGTTAATTAACATTAGTTAATTAGGTTAATTAGCGATTAGTGCTAATTAATCAGAATTAATTGGATTAACTAATTACTTAATTAATTAATTAATTAATTAATTAGTTAATTAGTTTTATTTAATTTTTCATTTTCTTTTTATTTTTAAACCGTTCTGTGGGGGGTGGGGCCCCCATGTCATCGGCCCAGAGGGCCAAACGGGCATGCGGGTGTGGGGGGGTTTGCGGGGCGGTGCCCGTTTCGGGCGCAACCCCGAAGGACGCGGCGCGGGCGCCCGCGCCCGAAGCCAACG
>NC_041382.1:636914120-636998359 GCF_002162155.2 Triticum dicoccoides | reverse complement strand
AGGTGGGGAAGGGCTGGCCCAGATGGGCGAGTGGGGGTTCCTTCCCCCCACCTCTTTTGTTTTATTTTCCTTTTATTTTCCTTTTTTTTATATTTTTCCCTTTTCTTACTTTCTGTTTTAGATTAATTAAAATGCCAAAACATTTTACAAAATTTTGTGCACCCCACCATAATTAGGTTTGCTATTTTAGACAACCCCCGAACATTTTAGTTTTAGTTTTTGAAACCTTTTATCTTTGGTTTTGTTTTGAATTTATTTGTAGACCGGGTTCGAATCAACGTGAGGTTAGCCACCGTAACCGAGGTGATCACTGTTGCTTAATCATCCGGGTGTTACAAGGGGGTAGCGTGGCATCGCAGAGGGAGTCCAGGGCGACGAGGGGGCAGCCAGGCAGGGAGCTGCCGGCGTGGCACGCCGCGGCGCCGTGGCTAGCTGCACCTCTGCCTTCTGGCGAGAGGAGGAAGACAACTGGCAGGGGGGTGGCTGGGCTGGGCCGGCTTCAACAGCAGGCCGCACAGGTAGGTGGGCCGAGGTAAGTGCCAGGTTAGTCCTTCTCTCTCTCTCTCTCTTTTATTTAGTTTCTGTTTTCTATTTTCTTTTCTGCAATTTGTTTTGGTTTTAGTTTTAACACCAAACCATTTTATAAAATCCTGAAAATAATTATGTGGCTAGAACTAATATATACAAAACCACATAAAATGTTCTAGAATTATTGGACATATATTAATTATATAAAGAATATATATCCAATGCAAATAGTTATTGAATTAATTCAAAGGCCCAAAATAAATATTTCTGAGAATCCAAAAATATTGGCTTGAGTTTTACCTCTTGCCAATATTTTTATAGCTTGACAGGAACATTTTCTTGGGTTTATTTGAAACAATTTTTTAATGTTGACCATTTTTGTAAAAGACTTCTGAGGCTTCCCACTTTCCCCAATTCAACTTTCATAAATATATACATGATGCATGAATGCTTGTGCAACTGGTTACAACCAAATCTAGGGCTGTGACAACTCACCCCCACTAAACAAGAATCTCATCCCGAGATTCAAGTCGTGAGGTAAGAAGACAGAGGGACACAAGCTATCACAATCTTCACGATCCAGATGTCTTTCTCGAGGATGTTGATTCATTGCATCACCTTAATCTCGACGTCTTGCTTTGAGAACTACATCCAACATGACAATGAAAGGAAAAGAAAAACTCTAGAAGGATTGATCTTATCGAAGAACGAACAACTCAGGATCAACTCGTGGAGCGAGACGCTGAAACAACTCTCGAGCTGAGACACGAAGCATACATCGAGAGGAATGGAGTGCAACACATGATAAAGGTACACTAGGTAGGCAAACAATTCCACACCTAAGAGGGTGGTGGTCGGTTGCCAACATAGCGAGGAATCGAGTTGCCATGACACCAAAATGAGACATCTTGGAGGAGGGTGACCCGTAGAATCATCCCTTAAGCGGCAAAAAGAATTACTTTTGATCCATAGATCAATAAAATTCTCTATACCAGCCTAGGGAAAATCTCGAGCAATCATTTGAAGGAGTTCGAAGAAATGGCGTACTCGGACTAGGACGGATGATGTGGTCTACCTTGTTGAAGACAACGCAATGGATGACTTTTGCTTATCACCAGAAATGGATGGGACCCATGAAAAGTCCACTTTTGAAGATGATATTGGACAACAACTACCGAGAAAGGCAGCCTATGGGGAATTGGCACAATGGCGGTGCCAGCTGGGAACAACATGCAACTGTTGGGAATGTTCCAACCATCATAACTGCCTGAGATTCAGATATGATTGGAAACAGGATATTTCAGACAACATGTTTGAAAAAGAAAGTTTGCAACACAATTCGACGAAATGGCGTTGCGAGACTCTCGGGAGATGAACTACGATAGCAAGGTCCAAAACATGAGCTGGTTCTGCTACATACATGTGAACATGTTGTCCAAGACAATAATGACCACATAGTAGTCTTATAATAAAACACTATCGAGTTCGGGTTAGGATCGATCATCAAGGATTTCGAAGTCCTTACGCGCGCTAGACTTCTTTTCCTTGAACAAGTCAATCAGTGGCTTAGGGTGCTAGGGAACATATGGAATGAAGGTTGCAAGTCTCCAAACCACAGGATACTTCGCACATATGCATGAACGACTTGGGATGATTCCAGAGGAAGCAAAACAAGCTTTCCCAAATTCACGGCGGCAACTTGCAACATATGCACATGAATTAGAGGAAGTCACTACTTTCATCCAAACATATGCTTCATGAACGAAACACGAAGATAATGCTTATAAAGTTTCCAATACTAGAGTAGCGTTCAACATGAATCATGGGGGAGACAAAATGCTGCTGATGGGCTCAACAACAACTCATCGGTATTTCCATATCACTGGACTTCCACCATCAAGTGAACGATGTGATAGTATTGGTCAGACCAAAAGATGTAATGGTGTATGCTCGAGGGATCAACCACGGGTAAGACAACATTGTGAACATCGTTGGTTCTGATTTGACTTGACGATATCCCACACTCAAGTCAAAGTTTTGTCAAGGCAATAGATCCAACAACTGACCATGAGGAACAATTGATGAAGATATCACCTTTCTTCAGCACACACACACAAGGATATCCCTTAAGAGTGAACTAAGTAGATTAAGCTTTTATCTTCCAACTCTCCAAGTTGTTGTTTTAGCTTAACCAATTAGTCCAGGGGTATCCAACACAGGTTCTTGGGGAAAAGTGGTTTATCGGAAAACCAACTTGATCACGAACTCAACATAACGGTCAGGTGACAACCTGGTAACACTTCCGAGAAGATATCCGGAAAATCACGAACCACTGATATGTTACTAAGCTCGAGATCAATCTTGCTTTCAAGGCAAGACGATGTGATCAAAAGAGCAAGGGTTTGGCAGAATCCTAACTCATCGATCGAAGAGTGCACCAGAAATAAGGACTAGGTAGCACAATCAATCTTAGGATGGTGATTTAATTACCAACACACTAAGAATGAGAGTATTGTCCATTAACTACCAAGCAACGGGGTTGCTAGGAGTATTGATTTCACACATCACAGTTCACTTGTCGGCATTCCGGTTACAACAACACGGAACCGAAGAATGAATAATGATGGCGATAAGTATCACTGCGTCAAGAATTCATAAGAGGTGGTGCAATTCTCATGACATTCTTGACATAAATATGGTAACACTCCAAGGTAGAACAGAGCAAAAGCTGGGTTGGCATTTTGATCCATGGAATACAACTACTTTGACCCAATCCTAGATATGGATAAGGTACTGGAGTTTGTTTCTCCTAGTCATTCTGGAATAGAATGGCTTGACGGACCACAAGAATAGCAGGCATCGATGAACACGATCGCACAATTACTCTTAGCTATCAACTGATAGAAGATGGTCGGAATACAACTGAAGAGGAACAACTCGAGGAACATATAATTTTTTGAGTTGTGGATGCATAGATTAGTATGTCGAGCATAGCTCAACATTTCTTCCGGACAACCCATGCAGAATGGTAGGACTGGCAGATTCACAATGAAGAATGGAGAACTCATCAAGAGCACTCCGGTTGTGATCTTATGGTTCAAAGAACTTCTGCCATAGGCGGTTCATAGTATTTGGAAGAAGGATATACCATGGACCTCGAGGACTAATGCAAAGGTTACTAATATCCTAAAGGAACTAGCAACACTATCAACATGAGGTAAGTAGGGTGAATCTCGGGTTCAAAACCCAGTAGTAGAATACCTACTAACTAAATGGCATCACGGGATGGTTTCGAGAATGGTGGCCAGAATCATCACACCGGGAACACAAAACATGGCTAGATTACTAGGTGACTCCCTAGACACCTGGGTTCATAATAATAGCTCCAACATATATGTCGAGGCAATAGAGTACCTCAACAGACAGGTAGTGTGATTAATCTGGCCCAAATGGACATCAGGAACAGGGGAAAGGGTTTGCAAATGCATCAGACTATTTAGAAACCTGGGATGACTCGGACAGCATAACGGCTGTAAATGCTCAGAAAAAGATTTGAGACATTCACAAGGATTTGCATAGTCACTTAACAACATCATATCAAGGTTCTGGTTCAACTGACAACATACTAAAAGTAGTAGAAACTGAGTTGAGGCCTGGAACCAACAATCATATAAGTCTCTAACATAGTAACTCGTCATCCTAATAGATAGATGAGAAGGCCTAGTTCTTAATCCCCGTAGAAAATAAGAGGATGACTCAGATCAGAAGGCATAAGGTATAAGGAGTAAAAAGAGCCTTACGTTCCCTTCCACAATCAATTCCCTTATATAACTAAAGCATTTATAGACTCAACTTTGACCAGTTTGTCTTGGTAATCCTACAGGCAGTCAGGCTCTGATACCAAAGCTGTCAGGACCCCTATTCCAAGTCACATTGATCTAATCGGTAACACCTCATATCACTTTGTGGCCTCACGCACGGTATTCCCACGGGTGTCGCCTTACCATGGCCCGGGACCGTTTGCGCCTTTTGGCTCACGTATATGATAGTGTCGCTAGCATCCATATGACAGAGAACCCGGGCCGACATGGCTAGTCATGAACCCAAAGCGGCACTAACCTATGGGGACATGCATACATGAATCACATCGAGCATGTCGGTCAGCAGCGTGTGAATCCAGGCTTTAGCACTGGGCTAACAGGACTCCGGGAACCCGGGCTTTAGCAGGCTAGGCAGGACTCCGGAAGTCACCGCATGACATTTCCCCGAAGGGACATACATAGGAACGAAGTGAAACACATGCCGGCCAGTCAAGTGTCCTGAGCAGTAGTGCTGGGCTAGCAGGACTCCGGTGAACCGAGCTGTAGCAGACTACTATGGCTCATGGAAGCACTAGACTACATTTCCCCATAAGAGAGGCTGCCAAGGATAAACAACTAGATTGTCGGATCCCACACATACCAAGCATTTCAATCATACACACAATATGCTCGATATGTGTAAATACAACATGGCATCACAACATAACTCTATGACTTAAGTATTTATTCATTAGACTCTGAGGAGCGAGAAATTACAAACATGGGTCTCATGACCCAACAAACATAGCATACAAATCAAGGCACAAGCGGAAGCTTAACATGTCTGAGTACAGACATGTACAAATGAAAAAGGCTAAGAAGCCTGACTATCTACCAGATCCTGCCGAGGGCACAATATCGTAGCTGAGGTATCAAGCTAACGTCGAAGTCCACGCAAAACTACTAGCAAGACTAGAGTCTCTCTCTGCAAAACATAAATTAAGCAAACGTGAGTACAAAGGTACTCAGCAAGACTTACATCAGAACTAGCTACATATGCATCGGTGTCAAGGGGGTGGAGTTTAACTGCAGCAAGCCAGCTTTGACTCAGTGGCTAACCTGAACTACGACTGCAAGCAACTCTTTTGAGGTGGCGCACACGAGTCCACATAATCACCACTCAATACACCACTATGGATCCACTTCCGTCTCCCTACGAGAAGGCCATCCATATCACTCACACTTATCTTGCGAGTTTTAGAGTATCCACTTTCACTTGTCTATGAACTGTTATAGGCAACCCAGAAGTCCATTACCACGGACACGGCTATTCGAATAGATGATGTTAACCCTGCAGGGGTGTACTTCTTCACACATGCTCTCACCACTTACCGCCGTTTACACGACATGTACTCGGCAACCTTCAAGCGGAAGCCCAACGAGGGTGTCGGCCACGGCCTACCTAAACACTCAAGTCTCTAATCCAGGTTTATCGCCTATCCAGGTTCCATCCGCAGGGAGTCCGGCCGAGGTTTCCACATACAGCCCCGAATGATGTGAAGAGGGTTCCCGAGACACCAAACGGGCGCCCGGTACACCGTGCCACGGTGTATCTACCGCATCGTAGCCCACCCCTAGGGTCAGCGCTACGCACGGCCGCCAACACATATCCTATAAACACCAGAAACTAGTTGCAACTCCTGGACAGAGGACAAGGGTGATCAAGAAGCCGAGAGGGTCCATTGGTTTCGGGCCCAATGCATGGTAGTAACTGTTTCATGGATCACAAACACAGAATTCAGATCCTAAGGACGGCTTCAATGAGACAACCCACCATGTACTCCTACATGGCCTCTCACCGCTACCTTTACCAAATCGTGTTCACACACTTAGCTCACACACAGTAGGATATGTTCATACACCTCCGATTCATCCCCGATGAATTAGACCTGACTCAACTCTAAGCAGTAGCAGGCATGACAACAAGCATGAACGAGTAGGCACATCAGGGCTTAAACAACTCCTACTCATGCTAGTGGGTTTCATCTATTTACTGTGGCAATGACAGGTCATGCAGAGGAAAGGGGTTCAACTACCGCAACATGTAACAGTTGAATCATTGTTGTCCTAATGCAGTAAAAGAGAGCAGGAGCGAGAGTGGGATTTTATCGGAATGAACAAGGGGGGTTTTTCTTGCCTGGCACTTCTGAAGATATCATTGGGTCTTCATCAGTGTCAACGATCACAGTGTCGGTACAACGTCTATCGAGAGGGGACAACCACCGGCAACAAAGAAAGAGAACAATCAATGCAATGCACAAAATTATGCATGATCATGACATGTCAATATGCTGTGTTTTGAGCTAATGCAACTAGCAACATGTTAAATGGAGTTGGTTTGAACCCTAGGTTCAAATTCAAACTCCATAGGTGAGAGTTTAAATTCCATTTATGTGAATTGGCCTAAACAGCAGCCATAAGTTGCTCTAACATGCATGAAAAGGCCATAAACATATTCCTTGAATTTTTCTGATAATTTTTCATATATAATTTATTTCATTTGGAGTTAAGATTGATTTTCTATGATTTTTAGAAGTTTTGGGCATTTTCTAATTTTTTTTAATTATTATAATTTAAACTAAATCTAGAAAATGTATTACTGCGTCAGCATGACGTCAAGGTGATGTCAACAGGTCAAAGGCGTCGACCAGGTCAAACCTGACCAGTGGGACCCACTGGTCAGTGACTCAGTCAACTAACTAAGTTAGTTAGCCCTAACTAACTAGCCTGGGCCCACTGGTCAGCGACTGTAGTAACTAACCTAACTAGCTAATAACGCTAACTAGAGTAATTAGTCAGGCGGGGCCCGTAAGTCAGTGAGAGAGAGGGGGAGGTCAAACTGGGCAGTGGGGTCAACCCATGCCGGTCAACGGGTCAGGGGTCATAGGTGTTTAGTCGCCGGCGACGACAGAGACGGCGGGGCGGCTCGGAAACGCTCTACAGGGCACCATTCGATCCGTGGGTTGCACCTAGGCGCATCCATTGGGGGTGGTGGTAGGAGGTGGGGTGGCCGGAAAAGTGGCCGGCGACGAGGTTCAGGCGGCGGCAGCAGCTCGGGCATCCTCGGGATAGCGCTACAGAGCACGGGAGGGGGCGCTGCGGTTGTCTGCGGGCTCATGGGATCGTGCTGAGCACGATGGTGGGCTCGGACACGAGCTGCGGTGGCTGTGGCCATGGCGGCGACATCGCCGGCGGCGTGGAGTTCTCGGCCAAGATGGGGCTATGGCCTAGAGGTCAAAAACGACCAGGGAAAAAGGGGGAAACGACTCGGGGGCTCACTGTGGTGACGTAGGGATGGCCAGCGTGCTCGGGGAAGCATCGGAGGCGGCGAATCGACCGGCAAAGTCCGGCGAGCAGAAGCGGTGGTGACGAGCTCGAAGAGGATGGCATGGTGATCCTCGGCTTGCGTGGCTTGGTGAGGAGGAAGAGGGGCACCAGGTGGAGCTCAGGGGCGCATCGGAGAGGCTCAAAGATGGCTGTGGCCGCGGGGGAGCTCGTCGGCGGTGACGACTGCGTTCCGTCGCGCGCATGAGAGAGAGACGGAGAAGGGGACGAGGGCGAGGGAGAGTGCGAGAGCGTCAAGGGGGTCCAGGGGGTAGCGTGGCGTCGCAGAGGGAGTCCAGGGCGACGAGGGGGCAGCCAGGCAGGCAGCTGCCGGCGTGGCACGCCGCGGCGCCGTGGCTAGCTTCTCCTCTACCTTCTGGCGAGAGGAGGAAGACAACTGGCAGGGGGTGGCTGGGCTGGGCCGGCTTCAACAGCAGGCCGCACAGGTAGGTGGGCCGAGGTAAGTGCCAGGTTAGTCCTTCTCTCTCTCTCTTTTATTTAGTTTCTGTTTTCTATTTTCTTTTCTGCAATTTGTTTTGGTTTTAGTTTTAACACCAAACCATTTTATAAAATCCTGAAAATAATTATGTGGCTAGAACTAATATATACAAAACCACATAAAATGTTCCAGAATTATTGGACATATATTAATTATATAAAGAATATATATCCAATGCAAATATTTATTGAATTAATTCAAAGGCCCAAAATAAATATTTCTGAGACTCCAAAAATATTGGTTTGAGTTTTACCTCTTGCCAATATTTTTATAGCTTGACATGAACATTTTCTTGGGTTTATTTGAAACAATTTTTTAATGTTGACCATTTTTGTAAAAGACTTCTGAGGCTTCCCACTTTCCCCAATTCAACTTTCATAAATATATACATGATGCATGAATGCTTGTGCAACTGGTTACAACCAAATCTAGGGCTGTGACACCTCCGATGAAGTGTGAGTAGTTCACCTCAGACCTACGGGTCCATAGTTATTAGCTAGATGGCTTCTTCTCTCTTTTTGGATCTCAATACAATGTTTCCCCCTCTCTTGTGGAGAACTATTCGATGTAATCTTCTTTTTGCGGTGTGTTCGTTGAGACCGATGAATTGTGGGTTTATGATCAAGTCTATCTATGAACAATATTTGAATCTTCTCTAAAAAAATTTATGTATGATTGGTTATCTTTGCAAGTCTCTTCGAATTTTCAGTTTGGTTTGGCCTACTAGATTGATCTTTCTTGCAATGGGAGAAGTGCTTTGCTTTGGGTTTAATCTTGCGGTGTCCTTTCCCAGTGACAGTAGGGGCAGAAAGGCACATATTGTATTGTTGCCATCGAGGATAACAAGATGGGGTTTTCATCATATTGCATAAGTTTATCCCTCTACATCATGTCATCTTGCTTAAGGTGTTACTCTGTTTTCATTAACTTAATACTCTAGATGCATGCTGGATAGAGGTCGATGAGTGGAGTAATAGTAGTAGATGCAGGCAAGAGTCGGTCTACTTGTCTCGGACGTGATGCCTATATACATGATCATACCTAGATATTCTCATAACTATGCTCAATTCTGTCAATTGCTCAATAGTAATTCGTTCACCCACCGTAAAATACTTATGCTCTTGAGAGAAGCCACTAGTGAAACCTATGGCCCCTGACTCTATCTTCATCATATTAATCTTCCAATACTTAGTTATTTCCTTTGCTTTTTTACTTTGCTTTACTTTGCATCTTTATCATAAAAATACCAAAAATATTATCTTATCATATCTATCAGATCTCACTCTTGTAATTGGCCGTGTAGGGATTGACAACCCCTTATCGCGTTGGTTGCGAGGATTTATTTGTTTTGTGCAGGTACGAGGGACTCCGCGTTGCCTCCTACTGGATTGATACCTTGGTTCTCAAAAACTCAGGGAAATACTTATGCTACTTTGCTGCATCATCCCTTCCTCTTCGGGGAAAAACCAACGCAGTGCTCAAGAGGTAGCAAGAAGGATTTCTGGCGCCGTTGCCGGGGAGTCTACGCAAAAGTCAATGTACCAAGTACCCATCACAATCCCTATCTCCCGCATTACATTATTTGCCATTTGCCTCTCGTTTTCCTCTCTCCCACTTCACCCTTGCCAATTTATTCGCCCTCTCTCTCTATCCTCCCCCTCTTTTTCGGTTCGCCTCTATTCTGTTTGCTTGTTGTTATGGCTAGTCCCTTATCTTCTCCTTTGTCCCCAGAGAATGAAATTCTAAATTATAAGCAAAGGGAGGGAGAAAATCTAAGAGACGCTTGGTATAGAATTTGCAATGCTCAAAATAGATCTACCAGGAAGCAATCTACTTCCTTTCTTATTCGCAATTTTTATGTAGGCGCTACTCCTTGGCACAGATATGTCCTTGATACTATTACCGGAGGGAACTTCTTGGGTAGCCGTACTTTTGATTCCTATAATGCTATGATAGATTTGTTTGGCTCACCCCCTCTTTTGGTTAGTGGAACTATATTAACTTTGGAGCATGTTATGCCAAGGCTCGAAATTATTGAAAATAAGGTTGCTACCGTAGAGTTAATTGAAAATTTGGCTAAAAAGATCCACAACCGAATCTCTCAATATGGATCTAAAGTAGGAGTCACTTTGAAAAATATTAAAGAGAAGGAACCCATAGTTAATGAGAAAATAAATCACGATTCCACTAGGATTGATAAACTTGAGGATATTATTACCAGCTTGGGAACCACCTTTTCTTCCGTAAAGAATACTCCAAGTCCTCCCACTAAAATTTTCAAGCTTATGTATGTTCCTAAAAATAAGGGTGAATCCTCTAGTAAGGAAACTGTGGATCTCAAATCTATAAGTATTCATCCCAATATTTTTGCTATCATTAAGGAACCATTTGCTACAAATGAATTTTTCGAACTTGTGCCTAAAAGTTTGATAATAAATAAAAATAAAGAAATTCCTAAAGATGGTAGATGCCTCATTGAAGAATTGCCAACCAAAGATGGCAATACCTAGATCTATCCTTGCTTTTTATGCCTAGCTAGGGGCGTTAAATGATAGCGCTTGTTGGGAGGCAACCAAATTTTATTTTTATTCCTTGCTTTTTGCTACTCTTTAGTAATAAATAATTTATCTAGCCTCTGTTTAGGTTGTTTTTTTTTGTGTTTAAATTTGTGTTTGTGCCAAGTAGAACCGTTGGGAAGACTTGGGGAAAGTCTTGATATCTTGCTGTAAAAAACAGAAACTTTAGCGCTCACGAGAACTGATGCCATTTCTATTTGGAAGGTGATATTTAGTTTATTCTTTTTGCAGACGATTAATAGATAAATTCCTCACGTCCATAAATTTATTTTAGAATTTTTGGTGTTCCAGATCTCGCGCTAGCTACATATTACTACAGACTGTTCTGTTTTTGACAGATTCTGTTTTTCGTGTGTTGTTTGCTTATTTTGATGAAACTATGGCTAGTAAATAGTTTATAAACCATAAAGAAGTTGGAATAAAGTATGTTTAACACCAATATAAATAAAGAATGAGTTCATTACAGTACCTTGAAGTGTTCTTTTGTTTTCTTTCGCTAACGGAGCTCACGAGATTTTCTACTTTAAGTTTTGTGTTGTGAAGTTTTCAAGTTTTGGGTAAAGATTTGATGGATTATGGAACAAGGAGTGGCAAGAGCCTAAGCTTGGGGATGCCCATGGAACCCCAAGATAATATAAGGACACCTAAAAGCCAAAGCTTGGGGATGCCCCAGAAGGCATCCCCTCTTTCGTCTACTTCTATCGGCAACTTTACTTGGAGCTATATTTTTATTCACCACATGATATGTGTTTTGCTTGGAGCGTCTTGTATGATTTGGGTTTTTTTTAGTTTACCACAATCATCCTTTCTGTACACACCTTTTGAGAGAGCCATACATGATTTGGAATTTGTTAGAATACTCTATGTGCTTCGCTTATATCATTTGAGTATATAGTTTTGCTCTAGTACTTCACTTATATCTTTTAGAGCACGGTGGTGGATTTGTTTTATAGAAACTGTTGATCTCTCATACTTCACTTAGATTATTTTGAGAGTCTTAAGTAGCATGGTAATTTTCTTAAATAATCCTAATATGCTAGGTGTTCATGATTAATATTTTTTTTTCTTATGAGTGTTTTGAATACTAAGAGAAGTTTGATGCTTGATGATTGTTTTGAGATATGGAGGTAATAATATCAAAGTCGTGCTAGTTGAGTAGTTGTGAATTTGAGAAATGCTTGTGTTGAAGTTTGCAAGTCCCGTAGCATGCACGTATGGTAAACGTTATGTAACAAATTTGAAACATGAGGTGTTATTTGATTGTCTTCCTTATGTGTGGCGGTCGAGGACGAGCGATGGTCTTTTCCTACCAATCTATCCCCCTAGGAGCATGCGCATAGTGCTTGGTTTTTGATGACTTGTAGATTTTTGCAATAAGTATGTGAGTTCTTTATGACTAATGTTGAGTCCATGGATTATACGCACTCTCACCCTTCCATCATTGCTAGCCTCTTTGGTGCCGTGCATTGCCCTTTCTCACATTGAGAGTTGGTGCAAACTTTGCCGGTGCATCCAAACCCCGTGATATGATATGCTCTTTCACACATAAACCTCCTTATATCTTCCTCAAAACAGCCACCATACCTACCTATTATGGCATTTCCATAGCCATTCCGAGATATATTGCCATGCAACTTTGCACCATTCCATTTATCATGACACACATTCATCATTGTCATATTGCTTAGCATGATCATCTAGTTGACATAGTATTTGTCGCAAAGCCACCGTTTATAATTCTTTCATACATGTCACTCTTGGTTCATTGCATATCCCGGTACACTGCCATTCTTGAGTTGTAATTCTTGAGTTGTAAGTAAATAGAAGTGTGATGACCATCATTCATAGAGCATTGTCCAAAAAAGGAAGGCCAAATAAAAGAAAAGGCCAAAAAAAGAAGGGACAATGCTACTATCCTTTTCCACACCTGTGCTTCAAAGTAGCACCATAATCTTCATGATAGAGAGTCTTTTGTTTTGTCACTTTCATATACTAGTGGGAATTTTGATTATAGAACTTGGCTTGTATATTCCAACGAATGGGCCTCCTCAAGTGCCCTAGGTCTTCGTGAGCAAGCAAGTTGGATGCACACCCACTTAGTTTCTTTCGTTGTGCTTTCATACATTTATAGCTCTAGTGCATCCGTTGCATGGCAATCCCTACTCCTTGCATTAACATCAATCGATGGGCATCTCCATAGCCCATTGATTAGCCTCGTTAATGTGAGACTTTCTCCTTTTTTGTCTTCTCCACATAACCCCAATCATCATATTCTATTCGACCCATAGTGCTATATCCATGGATCGCGCTCATATATTGCGTGAAAGTTTATAGGTTTGAGATTACTAAAGTATGAAACAATTGCTTGGCTTGTCATCGGGGTTATGCATGATGAGAGCATTCTTGTGTGACGAAAATGGAGCATGACTAAACTATACGATTTTGTAGGGATGAACTTTCTTTGGCCATGTTATTTTGAGAGGACATAATTGCATAGTTAGTATGCTTGAAGTATTATTATTTTTATGTCAATATGAACTTTTATCTTGAATCTTTCAGATCTGAATATTCATACCACAATTAAGAAGAATTACATTAAAATTATGCCAAGTAGCACTCCGCATAAAAAATTCTGTTTTTATCATTTACCTACTCGAGGACGAGCAGGAATTAAGCTTGGGGATGCTTGATACGTCTCCAACGTATCTATAATTTTTGATTGCTCCATGCTATATTATCTACTGCTTTGGACATTATTGGGCTATATTTTCCACTTTTATATTATTTTTGGGACTAACCTATTAACCGGAGGCCCAACCCAGAATTGCTGTTTTTTTGCCTATTTTAGGGTTTCGAAGAAAAGGAATATCAAACGGAGTCCAAACGGAATGAAACCTTCGGGAACGTGATTTTCTAGCTGAACATGATCCAGGAGACTTGGACCCTACGTCAAGAAACAAGGGAGGAGGCCACGAGGTAGGGGGGCGCCTACCCCCCAGGCGCGCCCTCCACCCTTGTGGGCCCCTATTGCTCCACCGACATACTCCTTCCTCCTATATATACCTACGTACCCCCAAATGATCAGATACGTAGCCAAAACCCTAATTCCATCACCGCAACTTTCTGTATCCACGAGATCCCATCTTGGGGCCTGTTCCGGAGCTCCGACGAAGGAGGTATCCATCACGGAGGGCTTCTACATCATCACCATAGCCCCTCCGATGAAGTGTGAGTAGTTCACCTCAGACCTACTGGTCCATAGTTATTAGCTAGATGGCTTCTTCTCTCATTTTGGATCTCAATACAATGTTCTCCCCCTCTCTTGTGGAGAACTATTCCATGTAATCTTCTTTTTGCGGTGTGTTTGTTGAGACCGATGAATTGTGGGTTTATGATCAAGTCTATCTATGAACAATATTTGAATCTTCTCTGAATTATTTTATGTATGATTGGTTATCTTTGCAAGTCTCTTCGAATTTTAAGTTTGCTTTGGCCTACTAGATTGATCTTTCTTGCAATGGGAGAAGTGCTTAGCTTTGGGTTCAATCTTGCGGTGTCCTTTCCCAGTGATAGTAGGGGCAGCAAGGCACGTATTGTATTGTTGCCATCGAGGATAACCAGATGGGGTTTTCATCATATTGCATGAGTTTATCCCTCTACATCATGTCATCTTGCTTAAGGCGTTACTCTGTTCTCATTAACTTAATACTCTAGATGCATGCTAGATAGCGGTCGATGAGTGGAGTAATAGTAGTAGATGCAGGTAGGAGTCGGTCTACTTGTCTCAGACGTGCTGCCTATATACATGATCATACCTAGATATTCTCATAACTAGCTCAATTCTGTCAATTGCTCAACAGTAATTCGCTCACCCACCGTAAAATACTTATGCTCTTAAGAGAAGCCACTATTGAAACCTATGCCCCCCAGGTCTATCTTCATCATATTAATCTTCCAATACTTAGTCATTTCCTTTTCTTTTTTACTTTGCTTTACTTTGCATCTTTATCATAAAAATACCAAAAATATTATCTTATTATATCTATCAGATCTCACTCTCGTAAGTGGCCGTGTAGAGATTGACAACCCCTTATCGCGTTGGTTGCGATGATTTATTTGTTTTGTGCAGGTACGAGGGACTCGCGCATAGCCTCCTACTGGATTGATACCTTGGTTCTCAAAAACTGAGGGAAATACTTACTCTACTTTGCTGCATCATCCCTTCCTCTTCAGAGAAAAACCAACCCAGTGCTCAAGAGGTAGCATAATGCAGCACTACGACCTAAAGGGGCGACACAGCGACAACACGTAGGTCGAGGCAATGGCAGGTAAGACCTCAGGGCGGCAGCAGGGACCGCATGCCATGCTCGCTATGGCCCGAAGGGGTGACGCAGTGGTGATGCAAGGACCGGTGCAACCACGTGGACGACCTCGGGGCGGCGATGTGGACTGTGTGTCGCAGCACTACGACCTGAAGGACGACGCAATGACAACACGTGAGTCGATACAGCCACGGGAAGAACCACGTGGTGACGGCGCCGCGGCCTAACAAGGCGATGCATTAACAGCCAGTTGCTCGATCAGTGTTAGGGTGTGCTATACTCGAGACGGTCTTCATGGGACATGCGGAGGTGCGCGCCATCGACAAGCCAAATCGGTCGCATGACATAGATGAGGTGGATTGTAGGCGGGCGGGTGAACAATCTGATCGTGCACGAGGTCTGGGACACCATGATGGAAATATGCCCTAGAGGCAATAATAAAGTTGTTATTGTTATATTTCCTTATTCATGATAAAGGTTTATTATTCATGCTAGAATTGTATTGATAGGAAACTTAAATACATGTGTGGATACATAAACTAATACCGTGTCCTAGTGAACCTCTACTAGACTAGCTCATTGATCAAAGATGGTTAAGGTTTCCTAAACATGGTAATGTGTTGTCACTTGATAACAGGATCACATCATTAGGAGAATGATGTGATGGACAAGACCCATCAGTTAGCTTAGCATATGATCGTTCAGTTTATTGCTACTGCTTTCTTAATGTCAAATACATATTCCTTCGACCATGAGATCATGAAACTCTCGGATACTAGAGGAATACCTTGTGTGCTATCAAACATCACAACATAACTGGGTGATCATAAAGATGATGTACAGGTATCTCTGAAAGTGTCTGTTGAGTTGGCACTGATCGATATTGGGATTTTTCACTCCGTGTATCAGAGAGGTATCTCTAGACTCTCTCGGTAATACACATCACAAGAAGCTTGCAAGCAAAGTGACTAAGGAGTTATTTAGGAGATTATGTATTACGGAACGAGTAAAGAGACTTGCCGGTAATGAGATTGAACTAGGTATGAAGATACCGATGATGGAATCTCGGCCAAGTAACAAACTGACAGACAAATGGAATTACGTATATTGTCATAAAGGTTCGACCGATAAAGATCTTCGTAGAATATGTAGGAACCAATATGGGCATCCTGGTCCCGCTATTGGTTATTGACCGGAGAGGTGTCTCGGTCCTGTCTACATCATTCTCGAACCCATAGGGTCCGCATGCTTAACGTTCGTTGACGATATAGTATTATATGAGTTGATGACTGAATGTTGTTCTGAGTCCATAATGAGATCACAGGCATGACGAGGAGCTCCGGAATGGTCCAGAGGTAAATATTGCTATATAGGACGATAGTATTTGGTCACCGCAAAGATTTCGGAATAACCGGCTATTTATCAGAGTGCCGAAAGCGGTTCTGGGATGCCACTGGTAAGCGGTGGGCCTTATGGGCCAAGGGGGGAAGCACACCAGCCCGCAAGGGGGCTGGCGTGCCCCTCCACCCCTGCCCATGCGCCAAGGAGGGAGGTAAAGGAAGGGGAGGCGCCCTAAGGCAGCCAAGTATGGAAGGGGGGCGCGACTAGGCAGGACTCTAGGGCAGCCCCCAGCCACTTGGGGGAGCCCTAGGGTTGCCTCCTCCCCTCTCCACCTATATATATGAGGGTAGTGACAGGGGCAACACACGCGACGATTTCCTAGCCGTGTGCAACGCCCTCTCCCTCTAGTTAATCCTCAGTCATATTTTCGTAGTGCTCGGCGAAGCCCTGCGGAGATAGTTGCATCACCACCGTCACCACGCCATCCCGCTGCCGAAACTCATCTACTACTTCACCCGTGTCTTGCTAGATCAAGAAGGCGAGGACGTCATTGAGTTGAACTTGTGCTGAACGCGGAGGTGTCGTACGTTCGGTACTTCATCGGGCGGATCGTGAAGGTGTACGACTACATCAACCGCGTTGATAAATACTTCATCGGTCTATGAGGGTACATAGACACACTCTTCCCTCTCGTAGCTATGCATCTCCATGGATGGATCTTGCGTGTGCGTAGATTTTCTTTTGTTTTCCATGCAACGTTCCCCAACAGTGACATCATGAGCTAGGTCTATGCGTAGATGATATGCATGAGTAGAACAAAAAGAAGTTGTGGGCGGTGATGGTCATACTGCTTACCACCAACGTCTTATTTTGATTCGACAATATTGTGGGATGAAGCGGCCCGGACCAACCTTACATGTCCACGCACATGAGACCGGTTCCACCGACTGACATGCAACTTGTTTTGCATAAATGTGGCTGGCGGGTGTCTGTTTCTCCTACTTTAGTTGAACGAATTTGACTACGACCGGTCCTTGGAGAAGGCTAAAACAGCAAACTTGGTAATCACTGTTGTGGTTTTGCGTAGTTAAGAACGGTTCTTGGTAGTTGCCTGTAGAAGCCATGTAAAACTTGCAACAACAAAGTAGAGAACATCCAGTTTTTGCAGGGTATGTTGTGATGTGATATGGTCAAGACATGATGTGATATACGTTGTTGTACGAGATGATCATGTTTTGTAATATCGACAACCGGTAGGAGCCTTAGGGTTGTCTCTTAATTATTGTATGAAATGCAGGCACCATGTAATTGTTTTACTTTATCGCTATGTGTTAGCAATAGTTGTATGAGTAATAGTTGGTGAGATGACCCCGACACAATGATGGAGATCAAGGTGTCGAGCTGGTGACGATGGAGATCAGGCCGATGCTTTGGAGATGGAGATCAAAAGCACATGATGGTGATGGGCACATCATGTCACATATTTTTGATTGCATGTGATGTTTATCCTTTTTGCATCATATTCTGCTTAGAACAATAGTAGAATTATAAGATAATCCCTTCACCAAATTTCAAGATAAAAGTGTTCTCCTTAAGTATGCACCATGGCTAAAGTTCGTCGTTTTGAAGCACCTTGTGATGATTGTTGGGAAACGTAGTAATTCAAAAAACTTCCTACGTTCACGCAAGATCTATCTAGGAGATGCATAGCAACGAGAGGGGAAGAGCGTGTCCACATACCCTTGTAGACCGAAAGCGGAAGCGTTTAGTAACGAGGTTGATGTAGTCGAACGTCTTCACGATCCAACCGATTCAAGTACAGAATGTACGGCACCTTCGTGTTCAGCACACGTTCAGCATGATGACGTCCCTCGAGCTCTTGATCCAGTTGAGGACGAGGGAGAGTTCCGTCGGCATGACGACATGACGACGGTGATGATAAATTTACCGGCGCAGGGTTTCGCCTAAGCACTACGGAGATATGACCGAGGTGTTGAAGTGTGGAGGGGGGCACCACACATGGCTAAGAGATTGTTTGTTGTGCCTTTTGGGTGCCCCCTGCCCACGTATATAAAGGAGGGGGAGAGAGGCTGGCGGCCAGGAGGGGCGCGCCATGGGGGAGTCCTACTTGGACTACTAGTCCAAGTAGGATTCGGCCTCCCTCTTTTCCTTTCTTCCACCGGAGGGAATAGGAAGGAGAGGGAGAGGGAAAGGGAAGGGGGCGCCGCCCCCTCCTCCTTGTCCTATTCGGACTCCCAAGGAGGGGGGCGTGCGGCCACCTCCCGCCGGCTTCCCTCTCTCCCCCTTAGGCCCATGTTTGCCCAATACTTCCTCGGGGGGTTCCAGTAACCCCTCGGTACTCCGGAAAAATACCCGAATCACTCGGAACCATTCCGATGTCCGAATATAACCTTCCAATATATGAATATTTACCTCTAGACCATTTCGGGACTCCTCATCATCTCATTCGGGACTCTGAACAAACTTTGGTCATCAAATCACATAATTCATAATACAAATCGTCATCGAACGTTAAGCGTGCGGACCATACGGGTTTGAGAACTATGTAGACATGACCGAGACACATCTCTGGTCAATAACCAATAGCGGAACCTGGATGCTCATATTGGCTCCTACATATTCTTCGAAGATCTTTATTGGTCAAACCGCATAACAACATACGTTATTCCCTTTGTCATCGGTATGTTACTTGCCCAAGATTTGATCATCGGTATCATCATATCTAGTTCAATATCGTTACAGGAAAGTCTCTTTACTCGTTCCATAATGCATCATCCCGCAACAAACTCATTAGTCACATTGCTTGCAAGGCTTATAGTGATGTGCATTACCAAGAGGGCCAAGTGATACCTCTCCGATACATGGAGTGACAAATCCTAATCTTGATCTATGCCAACTCAACAAACACCTTTGGAGACACCTGTAGAGCATATTTATAATCACCCAGTTACGTTGTGATGTTTGATACCACACAAGGTGTTCCTCTGGTATTCGGGAGTGGCATAATCTCATAGTCATAGGAATATGTATAAGTCATGAAGAAAGCAATAGCAATAAAACTAAACGATCATAATGCTAAACTAACCGATGGGTCTTGTCCATCACATCATTCTCTAATGTTGTGATCCCATTCATCAAATGACAACACATGTCTATGGTCAGGAAACTTAACCATCTTTGATTAATGAGCTAGTCAAGTAGAGGCATACTAGGGACATTCTATTTGTCTATGTATTCACACATGTACTAAGTTTCCGGTTAATACAATTCTAGCATGAATAATAAACATTTATCATGATATAAGGAAATATAAATAACAACTTTATTATTGCCTCTAGGGCATATTATCTTCAGTCTCTCACCTGCACTAGAGTTAATAATCTAGATTACATAGTAATGATTCTAACACCCATGGAGTCTTGGTGCTGATCATGTTTTGCTCGTGAGAGAGGCTTAGTCAACGGGTCTGCAACATTCAGATCCGTATGTATTTTGCAAATCTCTATGTCTCCCTCCTTGACTTGATCACGGATGGAATTAAAGCATCTCTTCATATGTTCGGTTCTCTTGTGAAATCTGGATTCCTTCGCCAAGGCAATTGCTCCAGTATTGTCACAAAATATTTTCATTGGACCCAATGCACTAGGTATTACACCTAGATCGGATATGAACTCCTTCATCCAGACTCCTTCATTTGCTGCTTCCGAAACACCTATGTACTCCGCTTCAGACGTAGATCCCGCCATGACGCTCTGCTTGGAACTGCACCAACTGACAGCTCCACCATTCAATATAAATATGTATCCGGTTTGTGACTTAGAGTCATCCAAATCAGTGTCAAAGCTTGCATCGATGTAACCATTTATGACAAGCTCTTTGTCACCTCCATAAACGAGAAACATATCCTTAGTCCTTTTCAGGTATTTCAGGACGTTCTTGACCGTTGTCCAGTGATCCACTCCTGGATTACTTTGGTACCCCCCTGCTAAACTAATAGCAAGGCACACATCAGGTCTGGAACACATCATTGCATACATGATAGAACCTGTCGGAGTAAGTGACCACAGGTAGCCTAGCCGGCTCCCCCTGGCCTTTCTGAAAAAATTACGAGCCGATCCGGCTCTCAAGAATCCAGGACATGGGGCCGCCTTCCCCTGGCTGGCTGTCTCCCAGGCCGGCTATTGGAAGGCGGCCCGACTTCAGCCCTCATGAAGAAAGCCGCAGGAGGGCCGGCTCCGAGGAGCCGGCTGCGAGAAGGCCGACTCCAAGGAGCCGGCTCCCAAAGTCTGCATCCACATAACGGCGATGTGACGGGGCGTGGCTACAGTGAAGCCTGCCACCCCCGAATCCCGGAGCGCGCCTAGCACAGTGTGCCATACGGGTGGCCATGACCCGTCCGGCGTAGCACTGTTGCCACGTTGACCCTGATGACATCCACGACGGGCTACCAGTACGGCCCACGGGCGGTGGGCCCCTTCGGGCAAAGAGACACCCGAAGGCGGCCTGGCCTCCCCCAGTCGGCCCAAGACGAAGCCGGCTCTCTCCAGCCGGCTTGCCACTCCCTCGATGGAGATGCCCCATTAAGGAGACAAGACACGGTGAGGCTACAGTGGTCACCCGCCGGACGGCAGCACTGTAGCCACGCTTACCTCGGCGAAGCCCTCGTCACCAAGATTGAGCAATAGTCGCCAGCCACCGACAAGGTCCTGGATAGTGGGGCCTGCCTGTCGACCAAGGAGCCGGTAGCCGGCGGGACCCACCAGCCGGCGGGCCCCAGCAGCCGGCGCAGAAGACAGAGAGCGAAGAGACGGACGGCTGGGCCCCATGCCCAGCCAGATTACCATTGTACCCCCGGGGGGTAGGCCTATATAAACCCCCCGGGACACCCATGCAAAGGATGGATCCCTGCTAGTTTTAGACACCACATAGGGAGGAGAAGAGAGCAAGCAGAGCCCTTCTTCGTCCTCTCACCAAACAGCTCAAGGAGCATCGTGTAGCTACTTGTTCATCTAGTGATCATGCGGAGACCCGGCAAAGCAGCAGTAGGGGTGTTATCTCCACGGAGAGCCCCGAAGCTGGGTAAGATTCGCCGGCGTGCATGTCTTCGCCTCATCCCGTTTCCAGGCACCGGTGATGTTTTACTGGCTCCCACAATGATAAGCCACCCGTTGGCATATGTCACACCTACCACCCGACATTTGGCGCCCACCGTGGGGCCAGGTGCACCGTCGTCCGGAGAACTGTTCTGGACGGGAACCTTCTTCCTCCCCCGTGAGCGTAGCCACCCCGGCACGCCCAATGGCGCTTGCCACGACGTGCTGCAAGGCGTCACCAACGCCTGCGCGGCGAGCAGCCTCGCTGATCTCCTCGACAAGACCCTCATCTCCGACGAGCTCGCCTCCGACGCGAGCCTGCTGTGCACTTGGAGTCGGTTGGATCCACTGATCCGATGCCTGTCGACTCCGACACGGCCTCATTCGACACCTTCCCCACCAACGTCACGATCTACAACGACCCGCTTCCCCGAGCCGATGGCTGCGGCACTGTCACCATCGAGGTGATGGTCATCGGCCACGACGGCGCTGCTGACGAGAGTGCCCACGACGCCCCGCACACGGTGGTCCACGACTTGTCCATCCCCCTCCCGGCCGACGCCGACGCTGAAGCACTGGAGGCTCGCCGCCTCGCCCTCCTCGCGGAGGGCCGGAAGTTGGTTTCCATGAGACGCCTTGCTGAGGCCCACCGATGCAAGGCCGACCGCTCCGCCTTTGGCACGCCGCCCCCAGGCGGGCCTAGCCGGGCCGGCGTTGTCAGACAGCGCGGCGCTGTCGCTGCCGACACGTTAGGAGTCGACCGCCCAGTCTACGCCACTCCACTCGAAAACTTGCGCGTTGCCCAGGCGGCCGTAGACGAGCTAGACGGACTGGGGGCCGAAGAAGTCCCCCACATGACCCGACGCATCCAGTAGCTGATCGATGCAGCCGCGCAGCGGCACGAAGCCGACGCCCGCGCGGAAAGCCCTCCCCCGTGCCAAGATCACGGCACGACGTCCCAGACGCCGACTGCGGGTAGAGACCGCGTGCGGCGCGAGAAAGAGTCGGCTGCCAGCCGAAGCCAAACCCGGATCTCCATCGAGCGAGACGAAGAAGGTCACCCTCGGGCCGTGGAGTGACGGGGCAACCCGCCTCCGCCTCGGCCCCGGGGAGAGAGATATCCCACCCCTCCGCCTGTGGCGCATCCGACTCTCAGTGGCCGACTAGGTCGCCGCGAAGGAGTCGGCGAAAACGACGCCCGCCATCGGATCAACCGCCTGGCGCGATCCCTGGTGCTGGAAGAAGAAGACGATGTCGGTCCGCCTTGCTTCGGCCCCCACATCCGCGACGAGCCCTGCCCCAAAGGGTTCTCGCTCCCAAGAGACACGCCCAAGTACAACGGCTCCATGAAGCCGGAAGATTGGTTGATCGACTACTCCATGGCGGTTAGCATAGCCAATGGCAACCGGCGCGTTGCCGTGAAGTACGTGCCCCTCATGCTGCAAGGCACGGCGCGGACCTGGCTCAACAGCCTCAAACCACACAGCATCAACAGCTGGCTAGATTTCACAGAAGCTTTCGTCCGCAACTTCACCAGCACCTACAAGCGGGCTCCCAAGCCCAGACAGCTCTCCTTGTGCGTACAAGGCCCCGCCGAGTCAACTCGTGACTACCTCACGCGTTGGGCCAAGCTCCGCAACTCTTGCGAAGGGGTGCACGAGGTGCAAGCCATAGAATACTTCACAGCCGGGTGCCGAGAAGGCACCCTCCTCAAGCACAAGCTTCTCTGCGATGAGCCGACTACCCTCGACGAGATTCTGGACATAGCGGACAAGTACGCCACCGCCGACTCCTCAATGAAGACCGAGCTCCGGGTAGACGCGTCCGGAAAAGTACTCAACCCGGCGCCCAAGACGCCGGTTGGGGATTCCGGCCGATGCCCACACTCGAACGACAACAAGCGCAAGGGCCCCGCGCCGCCTCCCGCCAGTCGCCAGGTAGCCACAGTCGAAGACGTGCCGCCCGAAGGGCGGCCCGCGCCCAAGAAACCCAAGGGCGGCAGGCCGGCTTCGCAGCCGGCCTTATCCTACGAGCAAACTCTCGACGCCCCGTGCAAGTTCCATAGCGGCGCGAAGCCGTCCAACCACACAACCCGGAAGTGCCATTGGCTCACCCGAATCTCCAAAGACGAAGGGCTCACGCCGCCTCCGCCTGCCGGCCCGCCGCCTCCGGTTCCGCCGCTGCCGGCCGCTCGGCCCGCAGTCGGAGCCGTGCATGATGAGTTCCCCGACGAGCATGCCGCCTATATCGTCTTTACAAGCCAGCCCGAAGACCGGCGCTGCAAACGCCGAGAGAACCATGAAGTCAGCATGGTTGCTGCCAACCCCGCCGAGCACATGCACTGGTCAGAAAAACCTATCAGCTGGAGCCGGGCCGACCACCCAGAGGTGATGCCGTCTCCCGGCTCTTATGCGTTGGTTCTGGATGCCACCCTTGCAACGGACAGACGCGCCGCCCGCTTCTCCCGTGTGTTGATAGACGGCGGGAGCAGCATCAACATCTTGTACCGCGACACCTTGGAGAAGCTGAACGTCAAGACAAAGCAGCTCATGCCTACTCGGACAGTGTTCCATGGCATCATACCCGGCCTGTCCTGCGCCCCCATTGGCAAGATCAAGATTGATGTACTTTTTGGGGACAAGGAGCATTTCCGCCGGGAAGCGATCTGGTTTGAAGTGGTGGACCTGGAGAGCCCTTACCATGCATTGCTTGGCCGACCTGCCTTGGCCAAATTCATGGCAGTTCCCCACTATGCATACCTCAAGATGAAGATACCAAGCACCAAAGGCGTCATCACCATAGTCGGCGATTACAAGAAGTCCTCTGAGTGCGCAGCAGCCAGCAGCCGGCTGGCCGAGGCCCTTGTGATTGCCGAAGAAAAGAAGATGTTGGACCGAGTCGCGGCCATAGCCGGCAAGCAGTCGGCCTTGTCCCCCGATCCCAAGGAGCATGATGCTCAAGAATCTTTCCAGCCGGCCAAGGAGACGAAGAAGATACCTCTTGACCCCGAGCACCCAGAGAGGTTTGCCGTCATCGGGGCAAACCTAAACAGCAAATAGGAAGGCGAGCTCGCCGATTTCCTCCGTGAGAATCGAGACATCTTTACGTGGTCCCCCAAGGACATGCCGGGCGTTCCGAAGGAATTCGCCGAGCACAAACTACACGTCCGAGAAGACGCAAAGCCAGTCAAACAACCCCTCCGCCGACTGTCGGAGGAGAAACGCAGGATTGTGGGAGAGGAGATAGCCCGGCTTCTGGCAGCCGGCTTCATTATGGATGTTTTCTTTCCAGAGTGGCTCGCCAACCCGGTCCTCGTGCTAAAGAAGAACAACAAGTGGCGCATGTGTATAGACTACACGAGCCTCAACAAGGCCTGCCCCAAAGATCCCTTTGCCTTGCCAAGGATTGACCAAGTGATAGACTCCACGGCCGGATGCGAGATGTTGAGTTTCTTGGATGCTTACTCAGGGTATCACCAGATAAAGTTAGACCCGGCAGACCGCCAGAAAACTGCCTTCATCACACCATTCAGAGCCTTCTGCTACATGACTATGACATTCGGCTTGAGAAATGCCAGTGCCACTTTTCAGCGTTGCATGCAGAAATGCCTCCTCAAGCAACTCAGCAGAAATGCCCACGTCTACGTAGACGACATTGTGGTGAAGACGGAGAAGCGCGGCACCTTGCTGGAAGACCTCAAGGAAACATTTGAGAACCTACGCCGGTTCCAAATCAAGCTTAACCCCGAGAAATGCGTGTTCGGAGTACCAGCCGGCCAGCTCCTAGGCTTCCTGGTCTCCGAACGCTGCATCGAATGCAACCCAGTAAAGATCAAGGCCATTGAGAGAATGGCGATTCCCACCAAGCTTCGAGACATCCAGAAGTTCACCGGATGCTTGGCCTCCCTAAACCGCTTCATCAGCCGGCTCGGAGAGAAAGCTCCCCCCCTCTACCGCCTCATGAAGAAGACCACTCACTTCGAGTGGAATGACCAAGCTGACCAAGCTTTCCACGAGCTGAAGAAGATGCTAGCCACACCGCCAGTCCTGGCAGCGCCGACTGAGAAAGAGCCCATGCTCCTCTACATTGCCGCAACCAGCCGGGTGGTCAGCACCGTCATCGTAGTCCAACGCCCAGAAGAAGGCCGAGCCCAGCCGGTCCAGAGGCCGGTGTACTATTTGAGCGAGGTGCTGTCTACCTTGAAGCAGAACTACCCGCACTACCAGAAGATGTGCTACGGTGTGTACTTTGCCGCCAAGAAGCTGAAGCCCTACTTCCAAGAGCATCCCATCACGGTTGTATGCACCGCCCCGCTAGCCGAGATCATAGGCAGCCGGGATGCGTCCGGCCGGGTGGCGAAATGGGCCATCGAGCTGTCCCCTTACACGATCTTCTACCAGCCTCGCACCGCCATCAAATCCCAAGCATTGGCCGACTTCCTCGTCGACTGGGCTGAGACCCACTACCTGCCGCCGGCTCCCGACTCCACTCATTGGCGCATGCACATCGATGGGTCCAAAATGCGCACCGGCTTGGGAACCGGCATCGTTCTCACCTCTCCCAAAGGCGACAAGCTCAGATACACGCTGCAAATCCACTTTGCCGCCTCCAACAATGTAGCCGAGTACGAGGCGCTCATACACGGGCTCCGGCTAGCCAAAGAGCTCGGCATTCGCCGGATCCTATGTTATGGCGACTCGGACTTGGTGGTCCAGCAATCATCCGGCGACTGGGACGCCAAGGACGCAAATATGGCAAGCTACCACTTCCTTGTTCAGCAGATCAGTGGGTATTTTGAAGGATGCGAGTTCCTCCACGTACCGCGAGCCGACAACGAGCCAACTGATGCTCTGGCTCGAATAGGCTCCAGCCGGCAAGCAATACCTACCGGTGTCTCTATACAACGCCTCCTCAAGCCATCTATCAAGCCGTCTCCAGAGTCCGATTCCATCTTCGTGCCGCCTGACCCCGACGCGGCCGGGTCCGGCTTGAAGAGCCAAGCAAGTGACCCCGGGACTTCGATAGTCGGCCCAGGGACGTCAGCAGGCGGCTCGGGGACTTCCGTAGTTACGCCTGACCCGGGGACTGCCTCACCCGGCTCGGGGACTGCGGTAGTCGGCCCGGAGACTACACCAACACAACAAGCGGCGGCCGACTCCAACATTTCACCGCCCAGCCCGCCCGCCCTGGTCGCAGTAGCCGTTTTGGCAATAGAAGAAGTCGCAGCTCCGTCATGGGCTCAATCCATCCTCAACTTCCTAATAAACCAAGATCTGCCGGCTGACGAAGTAGAGGCAAGACAAGTCCAATGCCGAGCCGGAGCATACACAATCATCAATAGAGAGCTCGTCAAGCGCAGTGTCACTGGAGTCCTTCAGCGATGCGTCGAGCAAGATAAGGGCATTGCAATCCTCAGAGACATCCACCAAGGAGAATGCGGCCACCATGCGGCCTCAAGATCACTCGTCGCCAAAGCCTTCTGCCATGGTTTCTTTTGGCCGACTGCTTTGGATGACGCCAAGGAGTTAGTTAAACATTGCAAAGGGTGCCAACTCTTCAGCTCCAAGCAACACATGCCGGCTTCAGCACTCAAGACCATTCCCCTCACTTGGCCCTTTGCCGTTTGGGGACTGGACATGGTGCGCCTATTCAAGACAGCGCGCGGCGGCATGACACATCTGCTTGTCGCCGTGGACAAATTCACCAAATGGATTGAAGCAAAGCTGATCAAGAAGCTGAATGGGCCGACTGCCGTCACATTTATCGCAGATATAACAACTCGGTACAGCGTGCCACACAGCATCATCACCGACAATGGCACAAATTTCGCCAAGGGAGCCTTGGCACGTTTCTGCGCGACGCAAGGCTTCCAGTTGGATCTAGCATCCGTCGCCCACCCGCAGTCAAACGGCCAGGTCGAGCGAGCCAACGGCCTCATCCTTTCCGGCATCTAGCCCCGACTGATCGTACCACTGGAGCGTTCAGCCGGCTATTGGCTCGATGAACTGCCGACTGTCCTCTGGAGTCTGCGCACTACACCAAACAAGTCAACCGGCTTCACCCCTTTCTTCCTCGTGTATGGTGCCGAGGCGGTCATCCCAACTGACATCGAGTTCGACTCGCCTCGAGTAACCATGTACACGAAAGCGGAGACCAAGGAAGCACGAGAAGACGGCGTCGACCTGCTGGAAGAAAGCCGGCTGTTAGCCCTCAGCCGGTCCGCCATCTATCAGCAGGGCCTGCGCCGCTACCACAGCCGGAAGGTCAAGCCAAGATCCTTCCAAGAGGGCGATCTTGTGCTTCGACTGATCCAGCGAACAGCTGGCCAGCACAAGCTCTCGGCCCCTTGGGAGGGCCCCTTCATCATCAGCAGAGCCCTAGGCAACGACTCCTACTACCTGATCGACGCGCAGAAGCCGAAGGCACGAAAGAGAGACGACTCTGGCAAGGAGTCGGAACGACCATGGAATGCCAACCTCCTCCGAAGGTTTTACAGCTGAAATGCAGTATGTATCACGCTAACTTTTGTACTAAGTACGAGACAATAGGGCCCCCGAGGAGAGCTCGGGGACTGCCATCTTTTGTCTATAAATGAAAAGTATCATGCTTATGACCTTGTCATTACATTTACTTGTTCCGTCCGGCACCGGGTTCGACTAGTCGGCCCGGGGACTGGCCGACTGGAGTTATATTAGAAGTCCTACCCGCGGTCAGACAAGTAGTGTGCCGGCTCCCAAGCCTTCTCTTGCAAAAAGTCGCAGTTCGAAGAACCGGCTGTCCGGCTGGCAAGAGTTAACGGCAGGAACGGGTGCCCACACGAAAAACGGCTAGGGACTAACGGACTAATATAACAAAAGCCGGTTTTTCTCCCACGGCCGACCGGCTACCAGAGTAGCCGGCCGGCCGGCTTCCATTCACCTCGCTCCAATCTAAGAAAGCTCGAGTACTTGCCTTCCCAGAAGGGGAAGGCGGCAAAGGAAACAGCCTAAGGATAAAAAGCATACGTGAATGGAAACCAAACATGCACACGATAATATTTACATAAAAGACCTTCAAAAGGCTAGCATTCAACATAGTTTGGAAACACCCCCAGTGGGTGGAACTGTGAAAGCTTAACAAAATTGTTCAGAAGGCAACAAGCAGGAAAAAACAAGGACGGCAGATTAAGCCGGCGGAGCGACTGACGAGCCGGGCAGGTCGGTGGAGACGGTAGTGCTGGCTGGAGGAGTGGCCGGCTGGCGAACCTCGGCATGATCACCGCCTCCCGCAGAAGGCGCGCTTGCGCGCGCCTCATTGCTAGAGGCATGGTCAGGCTGAGGCTGGCTGGCTGTTCCACCGGCCGGCTCGACGTCTTCGTTTTCCTCTCCTTCGTCGTCTTCGCCTTCGTCGCTGGAGGCGATCTCTTCTGCCGAGTCTTCACCCGCCGCCGGGTCCAGCCCGAACCACTCCTCCGGCTGGGCAACGCCGTCATCATTAATCTCGGGAGCGAAGACGCTGATGTCAGTACACTCGGCAATTGTCGATGCGCGCTGAGCGATAGCCGGCCGCACCTCCGCTAGCTCTTCGTCAGCCTCCAGCCGCCAGGTGCGCATCTGGTCCAGGTTCAGCCCCGGATACCAAGCTCGGACGAACTCCAGCGCCCGTCCAGCTCCAAGCCGGGCCACCGACGCCTTCCAAGCCTCGAAGCGGCCAACCGCAACCTCCAGCCAGTCGGCAGTCCGACTCGGGGTGCGGGGAATCATCTCGCTTGGCCAGAGGGAGGCCAACACCTGCACTCCAGCGTGCCGGAGGCGGCGGAGCATACGATGAGCCGGCTGCAGCCGCGCTTGGACCGCCAAAAGTTGCTCTTCGAGCGACCGACTCGCGTCTGGCGCGACTTCAGCCCCCGCCTGCCGGTGCGCTTCGCGATGGGCCTCAATGGTTTGGGCGGCGAAGACGGAGTAGCCAGGAAAGTAGTCTGCACAGAGAACAAAAAGCAGCTCAAGTCAGAACACAAGTCAGGCGGCAAGGGGCAGGCAAGGAGCGAGGACAGCGGCTTACCGTCGATCAAATCCTCAATACGGCCGAAGCCTTCATTCAGCGCTTGCCTGGTCTTAGCCCAGCCCGCCGCTTCAGTCTCGAACTCGGCCTTCAGGGCAGCTTCGTTATCCTGCGCCTTCTTCAGAGCCGCCTTGTGGCTCTCCTCTTGGTCAGCCAGCTTCTTGGCCAGGCGGTCACGCTCCAGGACCAAGGCATCGTACTTGGTTTCCTTGGCGCGAAGGGCGGCCTGCGCCTCGCTGAGTTGCCCCCTTAAGTCGGCATTGGCTTCTGCGAGCACGAAAGACAAAAGAAAAACCAGTAAGGTGAAGTCGTCAGGAAAGATCCGACCCGACTGCTCAGCAGTCGGCCCGAATCTCGAGGACTACACCCAGTGGGTGCGCTGACGTGCCCCCACAGGAGATGAACGAAACCAAGTAGTACTCCGGCTGCTGATCAGGTCTTTGATTCTCCGACCCAGCTCCTGAGCCTGGGAGTTGAAGGCGGCAGCGCGGAGGTTATGATATACTCCCGGAAGGTTAGATAGGAGGCAAGAATAAGGTAATCGTCAAGGAAGATCCGACCCAACTGCTCATCAGTCGGCCCAAATCTCGGGGACTACACCCAGTGGGTGCGCTGACGCGCCCCCACGGAAGAAATCAAGAGAAAAAAACAACCAAAGATAGAAGACTCACCCGGGTGACGACCCGTGTCACAAGGAACTCCTGGGTGTATTGCTGCGGCGAGGCGGCTTGGGCTTGAAGCCGGTTCCGAACCTCTTGGGCCGCCACATTCAGCTCGCCCGTCCCGCCGCTGGGAGTCCACTCGGACATGCCGGTGCTGGCCGCCTCCAAGGCCTCCGCCGTCCGGCTGGCACCCGTAGCTCGGTGCGGCTCCGGCGCAGCGGTGCCTCCCCCTACGCGCCGGCGCATTGCCGGCTGCACCTCGAGGCCGGCTCCTGCTTCCGGCTCACCCCCGGCCGGCTGCTCTGGCACCGAAGCTGACGGGCCGCCTTGGCCCGCTTCGGTTGGCGCTGCCGGCGGCGCCCCCTCCACGAAGATCACAGAGTCCTTCCTCCGCTCCATCACCGGCGGTTCTTGGTCGACCTCCTCTAGCGGAGGCACATGAATGTTGGGGGCCACGGAGCGGAGGGGAATGGCTAGCAGCGGAGGCTGGTTGTGCGAAGCCTTCGCCTCCGTCTCTGCAGCTGCCGCCTCCGCCCGGGCCTTGGCTGCTGCATCGGCCCGCTCCTTCATCGCCTGGGCGGCCCTTCGCTCCGCCGCCTCCCACTCCTCCCGCACCTCTCGTGCGTTCCGCTCCGTGGCCTCCCTGAGGTCGGCGCGGGGATCCACGCGACGGGAGCCCGAAGACCCTCCAGTCGGCCCGACTACGGAGCCGCCCGGACCCCGCTCAAGGGAAAGCGGCGCCCTGTCCGGCGAGCAAAGAAAGGTTTAGAAGAGTTTTCAATCGAAAAGAACAACAAAAAATATGTATCCAAGCCTTCGACGACTTACGCTGAGATCGCCTGCGGCTGCTTCACCGCCTTGCGGAAGCGGGCCGCCTTCGCGGCCGCCTCATCTCGCTTGGTTGCCGCTGTGGAAGCCTTGGACTTCTTCGGCCGGCTTTCGAAGAGGATCGACACGACTCGGCGCTTCTGGGCGCCGCCGCCAGCAGCCGGCACGGCGGACGAGCTCGCGCCTTGATAATCAGGCGCCGGCTGGCGGCGCGGGGCAACTTCAACCTCGGCGTCATCCGGCCAGTCCTCGAGGCCGGCCGTGAGCCCCGCGCCTCCGGCCTCGTAGCTTTCCCCCACAATGGTGTCTTCCATGGCGGCCGCTCCCAAGTCCGGGTCGTCGGCGTCGTCCACCGTGCGGTCAGGGAGGAGCTGGCGCTCTACCCCCACGGCCCCTGCTGTCGGCGGGAGAAGAGGGTTCTGCAAAAGGCAAACCGACTGATCAGAGGCCGGCTATCATGAGGCCGGCTACCAAAGGAAGAAAAGAAGAAAGAACTTATGGCAGGAGGAGGGTTGGCGCGGGAATACGACTCCTTGCCGTATCGCCAATCCTCGGCGAGCTTGCAGTTGGAGATATAGTTCACCATGTAGGAGACCTCCGCATGAGGCATCTCCCTGGTGCTCAGCCGGCTTGGGTCGAAGCGGCCGCTCATCTGACAAACCATGTGAGGCCGGCTTTGGAGGGGAAGAACCCGGCGCTCCATGAAGGCGGCCACCAAGTCGGCTCCGGTCAGGCCCTCCGACTGGATCATCACCCGAAGCCGGGAGACGGCTGCGTTCCCGGCCTGAGACAATGACCTGGCCCGATAGCTCCACGAAGGTCGCCTCCCAGCCGGCGGGCCGGCTTCATAAGCCGGCAGGTTGACGTAGTCACCTTGCTGCGCGACATTCTTCACATAAAAGTATGACTTCTGCCAGAGCTTCACCGACTGGATCAGCGGGATGGGCGGGAACGGGTTGTTCTCGCTCGCCCGCCTCATGGAAATAAAGGCTCCGCAAGGGGCGGGCACGCCCGCGACGATGGTGCCAAGCTTGCTTTGGAAGAATTCCGCCCAGAGCTCGAGCGTGGGGAGGACCCCAAGGAAGCCTTCGCACAGCGTGACGAAGGCCGATAGCAGCATCACCGCGTTGGGCATGAGGTGATGCGGCTGGAGGTTGTAGAATTCGAGGAAGGCTCGGAGGAACCCGCTCGCCGGAAGGCCGAAGCCGCGCAGGCAGTGCGAGCGGAAGATCACCTGCTCGCCCTCCTCTGGTGCCGGCGAAATCTCCTTCTCCGGCGCTAGACGACCCCGAACGAAGTCCTCGCCGGGCAGGCGTCGCGTCTGCCGGAGGAACGCGACGTGGTCCTCATGGACGTTGGAGCCATCCCACGAGCTTGACAGCGCCATGGGGCAGCGCGGTGAGAAGCAAGATGATGCGGCGGCGGAACGGCGCGGCAAAGAGTTACTGCGGCGGCAAGAAGGAGTAGAAGGGAGACGAGAGGGGGCGGAGCGAGGGAGAGCGTGCGAGCCTCTACCGCTCCCCCTCCTCCCCCTACTTATAGATCGCGCGGCGGAGCCGAGGGGGCGTGGCGTGGGGGAACGTGGGGATCAACTGTGCCCACTCCCCCACGTCCCGCATTTATTACGCCCTAATGGCATAATAAAATCGCTGCGGGAAGGCGAGCGGTCCGCATGGGCCGCAGAAGATCCACGCTCGGGCCGAGGCCTAGTAGTGGCGGGCCCGGGCCTGCGGCGGCGTCCCGTCGCGCGCGTGCACTGGCAGGGTTTCCTTGCCACGTGGCCCGCAGGATGGCCTACGGACAGCTCGCAGGTCGACCGCGTTCCCGCCTACGAGAAACGGAGCCCTCCGAAGTCGGCGCGCACAAGCAAAGCCGGCCCCTCAGGATAGGAAGCTGGCCAAGCTTCTCGTCCCTTTATCAGCCTCGAAGCTCGCTCAGCTTCGGGGACTACTGTCGGAGTAAGTGACCATGTGTAGCCTAGCCGGCTCCCCCTGGCCTTTCTGAAAAAATTACGAGCCGATCCGGCTCTCAAGAATCCAGGACATGGGGCCGCCTTCCCCTGGCCGGCTGTCTCCCAGGCCGGCTATTGGAAGGCGGCCTGACTTCAGCCCTCATGAAGAAAGCCGCGGGAGGTCCGGCTCCAGGAGCCGGCTGCGAGAAGGCCGACTCCAAGGAGTCGGCTCCCAAAAAGCGGTCAAGACCGTACCCTCGAAGTCTGCATCCACATAACAGCGATGTGACGGGGCGTGGCTACAGTGAAGCCTGCCACCCCTGAATCCCGGAGCGCGCCTGGCACAGTGCGTCGTACAGGTGGCCATGACCCATCCGGTGCAGCACTGTTGCCACGTTGACCCTGATGACATCCACGACAGGCTACCAGTACGGCCCACGGGCGGTGGGCCCCTTCGGGCAGAGAGACACCCGAAGGCGGCCTGGCCTCCCCCAGTCGGCCCAAGACGAAGCCGGCTCTCTCCAGCCGGCTTGCCACTCCCTCGATGGAGACGCCCCATTAAGGAGACAAGACACGGTGAGGCTACAGTGGTCACCCGCCGGACGGCAGCACTGTAGCCACGCTTACCTCGGCGAAGCCCTCGTCACCAAGATTGAGCAACAGTCGCCAGCCACCGACAAGGCCCTGGACAGTGGGGCCTGCCTGTCGACCAAGGAGCCGGTAGCCGGCGGGACCCACCTGCCGGCGGGCCCCAGCAGCCGGCGTAGAAGCCGGAGAGCGAAGACACAGACGGCTAGGCCCCACGCCCAACCGGATTACCATTGTACCCCCGGGGGGTAGGCCTATATAAACCCCCCGGGACACCCATGCAAAGGATGGATCCCTGCTAGTTTTAGACACCACATAGGGAGGAGAAGAGAGCAAGCAGAGCCCTTCTTCCTCCTCTCACCAAACAGCTCAAGGAGCATCGTGTAGCTACTTGTTCATCTAGTGATCATGCGGAGACCCCGCAGAGCAGCAGTAGGGGTGTTATCTCCACGGAGAGCCCCGAAGCTGGGTAAGATTCGCCGGCATGCATGTCTTCGCCTCATCCCGTTTCCAGGCACCAGCGATGTTTTACTAGCTCCCACAATGATAAGCCACCCATTGGCATATGTCGCACCTACCACCCGACAGAACCTATGGTTGAGGCATAGGGAATGACTTTCATTTTCTCTCTATCTTCTGTAGTGGTCGGGCATTGAGTTTGACTCAACTTCACACCTTGTAACACAGGCAAGAGCCCTTTCTTTGACTGATCCATTTTGAACTTCTTCAAAACTTTATCAAGGTATGTGCTTTGTGAAACTCCAACTAATCATCTTGATCTATCTCTATAGATCTTGATGCCCAATATATAAGAAGCTTCACCGAGGTCTTTCATTAAAAAATTCTTATTCAGGTATCCTTTTATGCTATCCATAAATTCTGTACTATTTCCAGTCAACAATATGCCATCCACATATAATATTGGAAATGCTACAGGGCTCCCACTCACTTTCTTGTAAATACAGGCTTCTCCAAAAGTCTATATAAAACCATATGCTTTGATCACACTGTCAAAGCGTATATTGCAACTCCGAGAGGCTTGCACCAGTCCATAAATGGATCGCTAGAGCTTGCACACTTTGTTAGCACCTTTAGGATGGACAAAACATTCTGGTTGCATCATATACAACTCTTCTTTAAGATATCCATTAAGGAATGCAGTTTTGACATCCATTTGCCAGATTTCATAATCATAAAATGCGGCAATTGCTAACATGATTCGGACAGACTTAAGCATCGCTACGGGTGAGAAGATCTCATTGTAGTCAACTCCTTGAACTTGTCGAAAACCTTTCGCAGCAAGTCGAGCTTTGTAGATAGTAACATTACCATCAGCGTCAATCTTCTTCTTGAAGATCTATTTATTCTCTATTGCATGCCGATCATCGCGCAAGTCAACCAAAGTCCACACTTCATTCTCATACATGGATCCCATCTCAGATTTCATGGCCTCAACCATTTTACGGAATTTGGGCTCATCATCTCTTCCTCATAGTTTGTAGGTTCGTCATGGTTAGGTAACATGTGTTGGGGGACGCAGTAATTTCAAAATAAAAAATCCTACGCACAGACAAGATCTATCATGGTGATGCATAGCAATGAGAGGGGAAGAGGGTTGTCCACGTACCCTCGTAGACCGTAAGAGGAATCGCTATGACAACACGGGTGATGTAGTTGTACGTCTTCACTATCCGACTGATCCTAGCACCGAAGGTAAGGCACCTCCGCGATCTGCACACGTTCAGCTTGGTGACATCCTGCAAACTCTAGATCCAGCTGCGTGTCGAGGGAGAGTTTCATCAGCACAATGGTGTGATGATGGTGATGATGAAGCTACCGGCACAGGGCTTCTCCTAAGCACTGCAATGATATGACCGAGGTGGATTATGGTGGAGGGGGCACCGCACATGGCTAAACAATGTCAACTTGTGTGTTTTAGGGAGCCCCTGCCCCCGTATATAAAGGAGCAAGGAGGGAGGCCGGCCGGCCCTAGGGCACGCCAAGGAGGGGAGGAATCCTCCTCCTAGTAGGAGTAGGATTCCTCCTTTCCTAGTCCTACTAGGAGGGGGAATGAAGGAGTGGGAGAGGGGAAGGAAAGGGGGGCACCACCACCCTCCTAGTCCAATTCAGACTCAAGGGGGAGGGGCGCGCGGCCTGCCCTGGCAGCCCCTCTCTCTCTCCACTAAGGTCCATCTAGGCCCACTAGTTCCCCGGGGGGTTCCGGTAACCCTCCGGCACTCCGGTTCTATTCGAAACCACCCGGAACAGTTCCGATGTCCGAATATAGTCGTCCAATATATCAATCTTTATGTTTTGACCGTTTCGAGACTCCTCGTCATGTCTGTGATCACATCCGGGACTCCGAACAACCTTCAGTACATCAAAACACATAAACTCATAATATCGATCGTCACCAAACGTTAAGCGTGCGGACCCTACGGGTTCGAGAACTATGTAGACATGACCAACACTCATCTCCGGTCAATAACCAATAGCAGAACGTGGATGCTCATATTGGTTCCTACATATTCTACGAAGATCTTTATCGGTCAAACCGCATAACAACATACGAGGGGATCTATCATAGTCCTTTCGATAAGTAAGAGTGTCGAACCCAACGAGGAGCAGAAGAAAATGATAAGTAGTTTTCAGTAAAGTATTCTCTGCAAGCACTGAAATTAGCAGTAATAGATAGTTTTTGTGGTAAGGTAATTTGTAACGGGTAACAAGTAATAAAGTAAATAAGGTGCAGCAAGATGGCCCAATCCTTTTTGTAGCAAAGGACAAGCCTGGACAAACTCTTATATAAAGGAAAGCGCTCTCGAGGACACATGGGAATTATCGTCAAGCTAGTTTTCATCACACTCATATGATTCGCGTTCGTGACTTTGATAATTTGATATGTGGGTGGACTGGTGATTGGGTACTGCCCTTCCTTGGACAAGCATCCCACTTATGATTAACCCCTATTGCAAGCATCCGCAACTACAATAGAAGTATTACGGTAAACCTAACCATAGCATGAAACGTATGGATCCAAATCAGCCCCTTACGAAGCAACGCATGAACAAGGGTTTAAGCTTCTGTCACTCTAGCAACCCATCATCTACTTATTACTTCCCAATGCCTTCCTCTAGGCCCAAACAATGGTGAAGTGTCATGTAGTCGACGTTCACATGACACCACTAGAGGAGAGACAACATACATCTCATCAAAATATCGAATGAATACCAAATTCAAATGACTACTTATAGCAAGACTTCTCCGATGTCCTCAGGAACAAACGTAACTACTCACAAATCATATTCATGTTCATAATTGGAGGGGTATTAATATGCATAAAGGATCTGAACATATGATCTTCCACCAAGTAAACCAACTAGCATCGACTACAAGGAGTAAACAACACTACTAGCAACCCACTGGTACCACTCTGAGGTTTGGAGACAAAGATTGGATACAAGAGATGAACTACGGTTTGAGATGAGATGGTGCTGGTGAAGATGTTGATTGAGATTGACCCCCTCCTGATGAGAGGATCGATGGTGATGACGATGGTGATGATTTCCCCCTCCCGATGAGGGATGTTTCCCCAGCAGAACAGCTCCGCCAGAACCCTAGATTGGTGCCGCCAAGGTTCTGCCTCGTGGCGACGGAGTTTCGTCCCGAGAGCTTGGTTATGATTTTTTGCAGGGCAAAAGACCTCATATAGCTAGAGATGGGCACCGGAGACCAGCCAGGGGCCCATGAGATAGGGGGCGCGCCTAGGGGGTAGGGCGCGCCCCACCCTCATGGATGGTGGGTGGCCCCCCTCCGGTGCTTTCTTCGCCCAATATTTTTTATATATTCTGAAACTGACTTCCGTGGAGTTTCAGGACTTTTGGAATTGTGCAGAATAGGTCTTTAATATTTGCTCCTTTTCCAGCCCAGAATTCCAGCTGCCGGCATTCTCCCTCTTCATGTAAACCTAGTAAAATAAGAGAGAATAGGCATAAGTATTGTGACATAATGTGTAATAACAGCCCATAATGCAATAAATATCAATATAAAATCATGATGCAAAATGGACGTATCAACTCCCCGAAGCTTAGACCTCGCTTGTCCTCAAGCGGAAGCTGATATCAAAAAATATGTCCACAAGTTTAGAGATAGAGGTGTCGATAAAATAAAATACGGACATGAGAGCATCATGATCATTCTTAGAACAACAATATATATATATATATATATATATATATATATATATATATATATTGTCATATGATTTCTTATGCTAAAGTAACAATTTCATTTACAATTTCAAGTATGAATCAGAAACTTCATTGAAAACTAACAAACTATAATCTCAGTCGTTGAAGCAATTGCAATTTATCATAACATCGAAAAGAGTCAATATAAGAGCTTTTCAGCAAGTCCACATACTCAACTATCATTTAGTCTTTCACAATTGCTTAAAATTATGCAATATTTATGGGTATGAAGTTTTAATCGGACACACAGAAAGATAGGGGCTTATAGTTTTGCCTCCCAGCCTTTTACCTCAAGGGTAATGTCAACAATAATAGTTCATGAAAACTCACATCCAATTAGCTATATATATCAGGATCTTTCCAACACATTGTGCTTGCCAAAGGATAAAATGTAAAAATGAAAGGTGAAGGTTGTCGGATCACGAGTTCCGACAAACCCTTGAGGTTCGAACACTGGGGTGCGCGCGAAGGTTTTATCCCTATCGATCCACGCCCTAGCTCTCTAAGATCTTGCGAATGAACTCAATGAACTCACAACACAGAAAGACACAAGATTTATACTGGTTCAGGCCACCGTTGTGGAGTAATACCCTACTCCAGTGTTGTCGTGGAATTGTCACGGCAGATGTCCTTAGTGTCAGGACTTAGTCGCGAGGCCAACGCATCTATGTGGTAGTTTGAGAGGGGTTGAGCGGGATGAGTGACGCGATGTTTTACCCAGGTTCGGCCCCTCACGGTGGAGGTAAAAGCCTACATCCTGCTTCATTGATATTGATGATGATGACTACGGTTACAAAAGTGCTCTTATCTCGAGAGCTATTGTCTAAACCTAACTTGTCCAACTTGTGGAACTTGTGAATCTTGTCCCTCTTGGGGTGCACTGTCCCTCATTATATATGTTGAAGGGGCAGGTTACATGTGGAGTCCTATTAGGATTAGGACTAGTCTACCTTCTAATACAACCCGGATACAAGTCCGGGTATTAACTCCTTGTAAGGTATATATTCCTCACGCCTTTCCTCTTAAACCGGCCCACCATTAACATAAACTGGCCTTTTGGGCCTTGGGCCTTGTCATTCATCTGACCCGTCCGCCGGGTCACAAGCGTGTCATAATGTTCGGCGGGTTGCTTGTAAACCGCCAGGTCAGGGCGGGTCGCCAGTGAATCGCCAAGTGTAAACCAGGTCTCAAGTAAACCGCCAAGTCCAGCCGGGTTATACTTCCGGCCGGTTTACACCGCGAGGTATATCCCCGACATTAGCCCCCAGTTTAATTTGGATTTATCCATGTTAAACTGATCCTGTAAAACAAACACAAGAGCAAATTTGACAGATTATGCTCCGGGTTAAGAATTCTTGTAAACCGGCATCTGATGATCCTTAAGTCCTTGTCATTTCCTCCTTCTAGAAAATCCGGGTTAACAAGCCAGCTTCATACTCAATTTGTTGACATTGGTTTCTCACAGAGAAATATTGTGAAGAATAATCCACTTGAGTCGGCTTCCAAAGCGCCGGTTTAAGAAATATGGGTCTTGAAATACTTATCTGATATTCAGCCGGTTTGAAGATGTAAGACTTGCCGGTTTAATATTACCAAAATGGGCGGTTTATAAATATTGATGGCACCGGGTCATAATTGTTGTCAACACCGGGTCATGTAATTGATCTTCCTGATTTGCTCAAAACTGATAAAATGAAGATGTTCCTCCTTTATATGCATAATACCTGTAGCCCCCAAGTGTTAAGAGGAGAACATAGTGATAACTTAAAACTTGCTCCAATAAGTGTTTCAACCTTGAAGAAATCCGGTTTGTTCATCTCAATCATATAAACTGAATACTCCATATATGTAGCCCCCAAGTGCCGGGTTGTCATGCTTGCAGCAACCTGGGACTTGTAATTGCTTATAAAAACTTCAATCGGTCTAACCCCCAAGGGCTGGGTCATTATGCAATAATGAGCAGGGACTTTGTAAATATAATCATGTAGATTTTAGCAGTGATGTGTAGCCCCCAAGGGCCGGCTCATTATAATATGATGAGTCGGGTCTTCAATAAGACTAGTAAAAATGACTTTGCATTAGCCCCCAAGTGTCATGATGCATGCTTGCAGCGACATGAGACTTGCATGTAATCTCAATTTGAATAATGTAGCCCCCAAGTGCCGGGTTGTAAGCCTGCAGCGACTCGGGACTATTCCTTCCATTGTAGAATAAATCATATCCTTTGATAAAATAATAGCCATTGCGCTAAAGCGACTTTGAAAACTCAATAATACCGGTTATTAATAACCATAAAAATCTAGCCATGTTGTCTATTCAAGATAATATAATCCGGTGAAAACCTTATTCATTCAATATCATAATGAAAATTCAGCCAAGTTTGGCTATTTGAATAATATAACCCAATGATGTATAAGCGCATGATTCCAATGGTGCAATCCAAATATATATATACTGGCGACTTATAGTCCAAATCCAGGCCGGTTTTAACAAACCTATTTCTGCATACAACAAGTTTAAAGTGTCCTGGCGATTTAACGCCGGACGGGTCATAATGCCCAACAAATAACCCGGGTTTATAACTACGGCTGCACTTAAGAATAATCAAATATGAAATAGACCATACCTGTGACATTGAATCACATCGTTGGTTTACCAACTTTTTTTAGTAAGGGTGATAACCCAAATCTTGAGTGTGATAACTCCCTTCATATTGTGCCGGTTTATGATAAAACAGTACCGGGTTGTGATAAACACCGGTTTAACCATATATAATAATGGCGACTCGTAGTCAAACCAGACCGGGCTGATAGTCTCCGGATTATAATTTGATCGTGTACTGACAACTTGTAGTTGAAAGCCGAGCCGGGTTGATAAACACCGGTTTACTCCATAATAGGATGGTAACAGAAAATCAAACCGGGCAGATAGTCTCCGGATTAAGATTTGACCGTGTTCCATAAATTTGTAATTGACAGTCGAAACGGTTTAAGAATTTGTCGGTTTTCAAAACGCAACAAAAGAAATATATGTCTAAATGAAACAAAATTTCAAAGGCAATGATAAAACAATTGGCAAAAAAGAAGCAATTGAGGTCATCAAATGGCATTACCATGGTCGGACACGACCAAGCCCCCAATAGGCGTAGCTATAGTTCAAGTCAGCCAGGTCCCCAAATGATGCAGTGGCATTATGCCGATCAAGAGGCGTAGCGATGGTTTGGGTTCGACCAAATCCCCCAAGTGCTTCTATGGCCTTAGGCCGATCAAGAGGCGTGACTGGTTCAGACATGACCAAGTCCCCAAGTGATCTGGCGGCTTTCGCCTATCAAAAGGTGTTGCATTGGTTCAAACATGACCAAGCCCCCAAGTGATGTTGTGGCACTAGGCCGATCAAGAGGCGTGACTATGGTTCAGACGTGACCACAAGTCCCCAAGTGATCAATAACATGATAAGCCAATAAGGCATGATACCCATGTTTGAACCGCGCATCATGGTAGCAGGTCCTCTTTGGCCCCTTTTAACTTTTTGCAAGAGATAAATCCTTCTTGAACCGGATGTTAAACCGAATATTGAGAGCTTCAAAGCTTTGTGGGAGACATCTTTCCCTTGAACCGAATTTTAAACTGGAATCTTCATTTTCAGCCGGAAATTTTCTGACGGCCTTTAAAATTTGCATCAATATGATGGTTTAGGGTCCTGCATTTAGATAACTTTGCAAGCCGGAGTAATTTCTCTTTCAAACAAAGCAATATATAATATAAAAATATATTGGATGGATTTCACCTGATATGTTAGTCCAGTTGATATCCATCGCGGGGTTATACGCTAGTACGGACAAAAGAGTCGGCCGCGGCATTGCTGATGTAGTCCGGGCTGCGGGGGCGGCGGTCTGTGTCCCGGTTCACCAATGTGATATGCACAAATGCCGGCGCAGAACAGCTATCGCGCGTCGTCTGTAATAGGGCATCACTTTTATAGTGAGCACTTGTCCTGTATAGAAAGATATAGGCCAGAGTAATCGTTCTTGGAAAAACAATATGTATTTAAAAGGAACAGATGGAAAATATAGCACCTGGAAATTTAATTGGCCGTGCTACCAGCGAGTAGTAGCATGCTTTTTGTCTGCACGTACCGACTGCTCCACAGTGAACCGGCCAGAACACATGCCATGGCCTGGTGACTGTTAGCACCAGGATTTGACCCTCAAGTCGCCGGTTCAACTCCCACGGCCTGCTCCTTTACCTTCAGGTACTACTTGCTGGATTGATGCTATGTGCTTTCCTTCTTAGGCTTCAGAGAGCCTGGCACTGGCAGGACGAGCCCAAGGCGGCTCAAAAAACCAGGGGCGGCACTGACGCGGTGAACTATAAGCCAAACCGGCGGGAGTAGCACGGGCGCGACACCGTCGACCGGCACGGGCCCAGAGCAGGGCGACTCGTAGTGGGACGCAACCGGAGGCAACCCGGAGGGGTCTTGCAGGGGCGGCCAAGGCGGCTCAGTGGCAACACAGGCCGAGTCAAGATGGGTCCTCGGCGAGACATGGCGACGAGGCCTTGGCCGGTTCAACGCGGGAGTGCTTGTAACAGGGGTTTGACCCGGTGGCAGTTCCGCAACTATGAGGTGACGGTTTGAGATAAAGCTGCGATGTCAGACGCAGCTCGGGGCCACGGCAGCGACTCGGGTTAGGTGTAATACGCTGGAGGTGTCCCGGCGGGGCTGCGGTTTAAAGCGAGACAGCCGGCTCAAGGTGAGGCCGGCTTGGCCCGGTTCAAAGCAGATGTCACAACGGCGACCCAAGGGTGTGATTGTGGACTTTGGTAGCATCCAGCAGTTCAACACGAGGCCGAGGCAACGCGGTTATGGATGCCTCAAGACCGGTTCAGTAGAAGCAGATTGCGGCGGCGGCAGCGGAACTGGAGCGGAGGTTCGCAGGCGTAGACTCGTGCAGCGGTGAACCGGACCGGGTCGGCTGCTGGGGTAGACGGAGCCGGCAAGGGCGCTCGTGGCCGAGTGGAGCTGGCGATGCAATCAAGGTGAGGCACGGCAGTTTGCAGCAGAGGCAAGGCCGGCTCAATGCACGGACGGGCCGAGGCCATGACGGCGGCACAGGCAGAACCCCAACAAGAGCGGAGATGATCCTTTGATACTTGGTGGCTCGACGGCAGTGGAGTGGAGGCGGCTTGAGGTGGAGCAAGGGGAGGCCATCTTGGCACAGTGGCCGCGGCGGGTCGACGTAGCAGCTTGGAGGTGAAGGCGAGGCTGGCTCGATGCAGCTGTTATCGCCAGCAGCTTGCCGCAAAGGCATAGGCGAGACAACGGCGGAACCCGAGTCAACGGAGACGTCCGCTTCTGGGTCGTGGCTGGATCCATTGTCTCACGTCCGTGTTCCCTTCAGGGTGGTGGCCCGTTTTCTTACTTTGACTTTTCTTCCATCTAAATCTTTCAAGCCCAACGAATCGTGGCTGTAGCCATTGAGAAATAATAAACCATCCTAGTCTTTTGCTTGATATGACCAGTAGTACTTGTTTGATTAATACGTGTGCCTGCAGCGGCGGTGGCTCAAAGCGAGGTGGATGCGGTCGCGGTCTGGTAGCCAGGCATGGCGCAGAGGCAGCTGCTCGAAGCGAGTTCGTCCGAGTCGTTCTTTGTTTGACTTGTCCTCCACGCCCAAAGTAGCAGCAGGAGCTACTAAAATTGATTCCATCGGGGCTTGTAGCCTGGGACTTCTCTTCGTGGAACGGAAACAGCTGGGCCAATTGGATCGCTGCTTGTGGATGTACTAGTAAACATTGGATTCAATCACCAAACCTACAGTGGAAATTGCTGACAAATTCGGTTGATTGCCGCATTACGTTTGGCTTCGTCTCGATCTCGGCGAGTTGTCTGCCAACTCGTGGCTATGAACAAATCATAACCCTAATTTCTTTTGTATCTGAATTTTGTATATGCCACCACTGAAAACTTCTTTTGATCTTGATGGATGAACTTGTAGTTGATGTGATTTTTTTTTCATGCTGGCTCTTGCTGATCCGGCAGGTCGTAGCTTCTTGGTCCCTGAAAGAGATCCCTTCAAGAACTCAATACCACCGTGTGCAGGCCCCACGGTGGGCTCCAACTATCGTGGAATTGTCACGGCAGATGTCCTTAGTGTCAGGACTTAGTCGCGAGGCCAACGCATCTATGTGGTAGCTTGAGAGGGGCCGAACCTGGGTAAAACATCGCGTCTCTCGTCCCGCTCAATCCCTCTCAAGCTACCACATAGATGCATTGGCCTCGCGACTAAGTCCTGACACTAAGGACATCTGCTGTGACAATTCCACGACAAGTGTGGTGGTGGTGGATTGCCTCTTGGGCTGATGATGAACAGTACAAGGGGAAGGACAGCCTCCTAAGGTTGAGGTGTTCTTGTGCTTGGTGAACATGTGTGGGTGATATGATCTTGGATCCACTCTCGACTTGTGATGAGGTCGATCCCCTCTCACTGTGGTGGCTAGTTCTACTTATATAAGACCTGGTCCTCTCCCCAAATATTGAGGGGGAAGGGAGCCAACAACGGCCATTTCGAAAGGGGACAACTAGTACAAGTTATCCTAACAAAAGGTGGTTTTCGCCTGCCAAAGGTTCTGGTGATGACGCCGTCTTGGGCTCCATGGTGACCTCCGTCCTGCTGTCCTTCTAGTTTTGGTCTCGCTGAACCAATATGGAAACCTTTACTTGATGCCTTGGTACTCCGCGCCTGTGCTTGCCCCCTTGGCACCAAAGAGGAAACGAGGACACTGTGGTCTCGATCGTCATGGCTTACGTCACGAGGACCTCGCGAGGTTTGCCCAGCCTTGATCTCTCCGCCCCTCACGAGCTTTCCTGGCGAGGCCGCTCCTGAGGAGGTCTTGCGTCGTCCACCTCACGAGGCTTGGCCCCTCGCGAGGGTCTTGAATGACTTGTCGATGAAGATGGGTCGTATAGACCTGCCAGCCCAGCCACGCCGTGGGCCGTAGGCAGGCAAGTCTGGGGACCCCCGTTCCTAGGACGCCGCTAGTAGCCCCCGGGCCCAAGGCGCGCTCGGGCTTGGCTTCGAGGCAAAGCCAAAGGATTAAGCACGGAGCGCTGCGGGCCCTAAAAGCCTGCAGCCTCGATTAACGTGTGGCGGTTGATTGGACATGGGCATCTCCGCTTCCCCATGCTGCCTCGGCAACTGCCCGACTTGCAAGTCCCTGCGCAAGGAAAACCATCATTAGTTGTGATCGTGGGGGTGCTGGTTGGCCTTCTCCTGCTATAAATGGGGAGGGGGCAGAGCCCTCGTCGCTCATCTCTTGCCATTCCGCTCGCTTCTTCTTCCTCTGCCCCACTGCTAGCAACAACTTCAATGGCGCCGATCCGTAGGTTTTCAGCCGAGGAGAAGGGAAAGGTTCCCCTCGACATGCCGGCGTTGCTTCCACCGAAGAAGAGGTCGGCCCACCGCTGCGACTCCATGGAGATATAGGTGGTGACGAGGCCTTGGTGTGAGCAGCCTCCTCTTAGGTATCCATTGCCCTTGTACGCCCAAGCCGGGGGCTCGGGAGGAAGGAACGACGAGCATCGACATGTGCACCACGGCCAAGGTCGACGCGCCGCGACGACGAGTGCCGTTGCTCCTAGAGTCCATGCCTCGGACTCCTCACGTGAGTTCGTGCTATGGGCGGCGATGCCCCCAAGCTCCTGGATCCTCTTACCGTGCTTCTTCTCTAACGTGATGCCACCGAGGGTGCCTCTTGAGCTCTGGTTGCAGCATGCTAACTACGACGCTCCGGCGACCGGAGCAGAGGTTGAAACAATCTCCACCGACAAGATCTTCATGACCTACGGCTGGACGAGGTCGCGCGGGTTTGCCGTGCGGAGGGCGCCCTCGCCAATCCACTTCGAGTACGATGGCGCCTCGACGTTGTTCTTCAAGGTCTTCGACGCGGAGGGTCACCACTTGGAGTGTTGCCCCGAAGGGGAGCGCCAGGATGAGGCGCACCCCACGCACGGCTGCTCCAGCAGCAGTGACTCTTGGGAGTCCAGTGGCTCTCCTGAGCTCTGCGAGACTCCGGAGACGAGCGACGACAGCTACGTGCCCTCGAGCTCTCGCCGCGCTCGGAGCAAGGCAGCAACGTCCGGCCACCCTTGCCCCACTATTGATGATGGCGTCGGCCGCGGGGGTGTGTAGATAGGATTCTCCTAGGTTCTCGTCTTTTGTTCCCCGCGAGGAATCAAGAAGTACCCCGTCACTACAAAAAGATACACTTCCGTGATGATACGTGTTTGTCACAGTAGGTCGCTTTTTTGTCATGCAGGTACATCCATGACAAATTTATGACAGAATCAAGATAGTCATACCAGTGCTGTCGTAGAAGTGTTCCATGACATTACCAAAATTATCATCACGGAAGTGTCCACTTCCATGACGATAAATCGCGCGTCACAGAAGTGCTTTCGTCAAGGGTGACCGACACATGGCATCCACCATAACGGAACGCCGTTAAGCTATCGGGTCGGGTTTTGGATCTGATAACCCGTTAACAGCCCCGACCAATGGGAAATTTCCACGTGTAAAATTCTTATTGGCCGGACGAAACACGTGTCAGCTTGTCAGTGGGTCAGATAGGCGCCTATGATACGTCGACACATGGCACAGCCCAACAGAGGCCCATTCCTGTGTAAAGGCCGGCCTGTTTGACTTGGTCAAAAGCTGGCGGGCCGACCCATGAAAAGCCTGTTAACGACCTGTTCGAATATAGCCCATTTACAGCCCGCTAACCCAAGGCCCGTTACGCCCTATCCAAATTAGGCCCAGTAGCGTCATCTGGGCCATCCAATATGATTACAACCTGTTTTCACTTCTGGCCCATGTATGGCCCATGAAGTCTTTCGGCCCATATGAGGCCCTATGTAACTCTTGGCCTACTAACGGCCCATGGTGAAACTGGCCCGTAATGAACAGTGTATCACTTTACACCCATTAACGGCCCGTGGTGAAATTGGCCCGTGATGAACAGTGTATCACTTTATACCCATTAACGGCCCGTTATTCCGTTGGGCCGTTTCCAGCCCATGTTATCTTTCGGCCTTCTCAAAGCCCATTTATTCTTGGGCTCATTTCCAGCATTCGTTTACTTACGGACCGTTGCTGTCATTTTCTGCTTGTGGGCCAAATTCAGCCCGTGGTTACAGTCGGCCCGTTTGTGGTCCGTTAATACGCTGGGCTGTTTTCATAGCGTCATCAAATACGGCCTATTAACGATGGCCCGTTATGGTCGGCCCATGAACGGATGATTCCAACTCTAGCCCGTTTACGGCCATAATGCGGCCTGTTATTGGCCCATGTTTGGCCATTGATCATACTGCCCGTATAAGGCCCATTGATGATACGGCCCATAGAAGGCCCATTGTTTCTACGGCCCATAGAAGGCTCATTGTTTCTACGGCCCATAGAAGGCCCACTGTTTCTACGGCCCGTAGGAGGCCCAGTGTCAGTACAGTAAATATTAGCCCATGGTTATTGTGGCCTAGTTTAAAAAATAGGTTAATGCAGCCACTAGCAAACCGCGGAAAAGGAATTGCAATGACTAGGAGCAAACAAATAAACAAGACAACAAGGAAATAAATAAGCAAGCAACTTACGCTAGGCTATCACGGCTATCACACATATTACATCCACTGGGCATCAAAGTTCGCCACCAGTGCAAATAAACGCGCCGACAAAAGAATATACAAAACTGGGAGCACTTCAGAAGGCACTAGGCCTGGCCAGGTCGCCCCCCCCCCAAACAGCTGAAGAAGCTGAGTAGACCTCAGTTGTGTCAATGATAGATGCATCAACACTAGATTTAAGGCATGATGGTGCGCATAGCAGTCCTCTGACATCTTCATTGCATCTTTGACTTCAAGTCGGAGCTGAGCTGAAGCAAGCCTTTCCGCTTTAAGTTGAGACTGAAGAAGTCGAACTGATTGAGGCAGCGACTGCACAGAGGTTGTCACACATCTGCTGGTGAGTAGCTTCAACTCACTGTCTTCATCAAGACAGGACCTTGGGATCATCTCGCTATCCTCAAAATGGTTTGGCTCACTATCTTCCCTAAAGTTCTGCCTGGCGTAAGAGATACGAGTCTGAAAGAGAAACAAGGAGACACATAACAGGTTTCACAATTATATTGTAATGACCAGACCTCAAACAGTCTGATCTCTGTGCTCCTGTGTCATCCCTCGATCAGTAATGCTAACACCACACAGTACTCAGAGGATTTATAACAGAGTAGCAATCACACACTTATTACATCGAGTGTCTCAAAAGAGAACTTATTACAATAAATATGGCTTAAGGCCATCTAATAACGATAACAATGAAAGGCTTGGAAGATAAGTGAGTCCATCAACTCCAACGGCATCACTGAGTATAGAACCACGACCTAAAAACTCCTTAATCGTTGTCTGAAAAGTCTGCAACATTAACGTTGTAGCCCGAAACGGGTCAGCACATGGAATATGCTGGCAAGGTAACACATAGAGAGTAATGGAATGAAACAGCTATACTATATGCATATTTGGCTGGTGGAAAGCTCTATGGTTACAGTTTTGCGTAAAGCCAATTTTTCCCTACTTCAAAGGAATAAAATTTAATTACTATCATGGTGGTTGTTAAACATTGAGAATGGTTGATAGCATTCTCAATCCCAATTAAGCATCATCATTAAACATAACCCAACAAAAATTAATTTAGAGTAACATGTTGAGATTCACATGAAAATCCAAGTACTAGATACTCAAGATTGTCCATAACCGGGGACACGGCTAACCATGATTAGTTTATTACACTCTGCAGAGGTTTGCGCACTTTTCCCCACAAGACTTGATCGCCTCCGTTGGGTTTCTCGCACTACATGGTGTTTGAGAAGACATATGACCGAGACATAGTCTTTCAGAAGCACTAGCACCTTACGATCGGGTAGACCGTACCACCTACATCCCCTACATCTACTAGTCTACCACTGTAAGAGTTCGCACGACTTAGTCAACTATGCTAGAGCCCATAATAGCTTGTGGCTGCACACGGAAGTTTCTAGTATGAATAGTCTCATGATCCCTTTGAGCCTGGGTGGCGGTCCAAAAGAAAACAGGCAAGTCCTGGAATACCCAGGTGCCTCAATCCACCCAGATGTGTGTTTAAGTTGCCACCTTAGATAAGCCATTAATTAACAATCTCACATCTGTCATGGATATCACTCACCCAATCCACGTCTACTAGCATAGCATGGCATAATAAGCAAATGTAGAAGTAACTCCCAAAGGTTTGACAATAAACAGGTAATAGGTACTACCTCATCTACTTCCCATCCCACAATTTAATTAGATCCTAATCATGCAATGTGTGAGGATTGATCTAATGCAATAAAACTAGGTAGTAGAAAAGGTATGATCAAAGTGTTACTTGTCTTGGTGATGATCTGCAAAACCTAACGATTCGAAGTAACAGGCGGCACACTCCAGGTATTCTATCGCAAACAAACAAACAAGCATACAATAAGTACTCATCTGATGCACAGGTAAAACTCAAATAAGAGATCTAACCAGAAAGTTCAACTTAAGAACTCCGGTTGGCAAAAAGAATCAAATCGAATGAAGCAACACAAATCAAACTGCGAAAGAAAACAACTTCGTTCTAGTAATATGGATCTAGGGAAAATTTTATAGTAGCAAAATCTTGTTTAAGTTGGTTAAATGGATAGAGGGTTTCGAGACGAAACTCTAGGCGCTTGAATCGCCTGATTCCGATAAACGAGCGAAAAGTTAAACTAAAACGAAAATCGGATCAGGAATCGCGATCAGAAAAATCTCGGATTTAATCCGAGAAAAAGAAAAACGACGAACGCCATTTTTTTTCTTTTTTCTTTTTTTTTCGGCACGGAAAACGAGGCGTGACGAACCTCGGCGGCGGAATCGTCGGCGGCGGCAGCTCAGGCGGCGCACGCGGATCGAGGCATGGTTGATGGGCTGGGGCGGCTCGGGGCGCCGCTATTTAAAGGCTGCCCCCGGGCGGTGTCCCGCTCGGGTACGGCCCGAAGTCGGTTCATTTTTTTAATTATTCCGCTCGGAAGAAAAATAAAAAGAAATACTAAACGGACTCCAAAAATTCCAAAATAAATTTTCACGGGCTTCTAAAATCAAGCCGCACAAGGTGAACATTTATTTGGGCCCTAAATGCAATTTTGAAAAACGCACTTTTTCCCAAATTCAAATAAAACACCAAAAAACTCTGAAATAAAATCTTATTTGATTTTATTATTAAATCCTCAATATTTCTTTATTTTGGGAAAGTCATTTTATTCCCTCTCTCATATTTTTGTAATAGAACTAATTGATGATAAAATAAATAAAATCAAATGATCCTATTCTCAAAATTTGAGAAAACTCAAATATGAAATTAAGAAATCCCCAACTCTCTCCGTGGGTCATTGAGTTGCGTAGAATTTCTAGGATCAACCAAAATGCAAAATAAAATATGATATGCATGATGATCTAATGTATAACATTCCAAATTGAAAATTTGTGATGTTACATATATAAGCAAATAAATGGATTTGTTCTGCATAAGGAACATGTTTTTACAACTACAATTTGAAACTGGTAGTTGTTGCAAACATCCAATCAGATGTAAACAGCAAAGCAAACAGCAGTGGAGGAAATGATGCCTATCCTAAGCTATAATAGAACAAAGTTTGAAGGCTTGAGAAGGATGAACTTACATTACATGTTAACACGGGCTGGACAAAGCCCTTCTCCCTGTTGATGGAAGGATAATTCAATAAATTCCCAGAAGAAAATTCTTTATAAGCGTTGCCATTATTCTACATTTTGCAAAGAGTAAATATAGATTAAATAATATTGGAAGAAACAAAGGATAATGAAGCTCATGTGCAGACTGATGATACATAATTAAATAGCAATTAATTAAGTACAACGTCACAAGGCAAAAGGGAGAGAGGTACTGACAAGAGCAATGCAGAGCCCATTATTGTTTTGAGATCATATGATCCTTTGAGCAAGGAGATTCATCTGAAATTAGTTTTCATACAAGAGAGAAGGTAAGGCACAAGCAAAAATTTAGGAGTTCAAATTTTGAATTGATATCATAGACAGTACCTGACACTAGGCTCCCAGCAGTTCTAATAGGGGTTTGGCCACTGGAGTAGGGGTAAATTGTGGTACAGTTGGGCCTGTGTTTTATGTGGCTGCTGATCTATCTGATTTAATAGGTATCACTACCTTTTCCAAATACCTAGTTTGTACTCCTTGACGACCTGCACTCACCCTCTTTTGGACACCTATTATGAAAGAACAACATCTGGCTGGAAAAACATAGTGTGACGACACATGGAATAGGTACAGAAAATGGATAGGTATGGCATATACTCATATATGATGCTTAAACTAAGCAGATGGTGTAACAAAGTAGAAGTAATGCAAGAGGTCAGATGCAAAATATGTACGACCAATACAACTTTGCAAAGTTAGAGCAAGCACCTTGATGGGTGAATAAGATAGGCCATCCTCCACCATGCCAAGTTTGATAGCCAGTGGATCATTCCGCAATATTCCTCTCGTGCGCCCATTCTCATATTCATTATAATAATGTTCAATATCTGACATGCATGAAAACATAAAAACAAGTGAGATTTTCTTTGTAATGCAGAAGTGATTCTAATCCAATACTGCCTCCCTGTAAAACCCTTTGTGCTATCTCTGCAATTCTTTTAAAAGATGCCATGCATGCTGTAATTTGTTGTGTGCATTAATATAATGTGGCCTACTACTCAAAATATGAGAGCTCCAAAAGTGATGACACTTCACAGATGATAGCTTCAACATATAGTAAAGAAGAACAAGTCGACCTGACCTGACAGATTCAAAATATACTAAGGGAGAACAACTCGACCTGACCAGTCGACCACAAGAGAAGAGTATCATCTTAAAGAAGAGCAGAAGAGCAAGCAGATTGAAGATATTACAAATCTTCTAATACAATGTTGGTTGGCCACCCATGATGAACCAGAGCGCATAGAGAAATACTATTCTTTTCGATCTCTCCATATGTGGCTCACATGCATTTCGAAACTAAAGTAGGAACATTTAGCTAACCAATTAAACATCTCTCAGTTTTACTAATATCAGCAATAATATCATATATGAATTTGTACAACTAAGCTTGTTTAGCTCAATGGGTGGAGCAGTGCTATTACAACACGAACCACGTAGGCTGATTGTGGTCATCATAAAATGGGGAAAACATAAGCATGATGAGTACAATGTTGACCATGGCAGTGGGATGGCAGATCTGAAGCTGCAAACCGCGCAAAGGGTAGTTAGCAACCGATGTTTGCTTTGAAATAACAACTAAGATTTGGTATGGACAAGAAAGTACGGTCAGCAAGTGACAAAGAACTGCAATTATGCTGTCTCTCTATATGTCGCGACATGCATTTGGAAACTCAAGTGGGACCTTCAGCTAACCAATTAAATGTGTCGGTTAACTAATATTAGTATCATATCACAATCATATTTGAACAACTAAGCTTTAGAATTCTGAGTGTTGTGTTGTTTAGCTTCAAGGGTGGAGTAATGCTAGTATGACAGAAAGCACCTACGCAGATCATAGTAGAGTATATAAAAGGGGAAAACCCTAAGCATCAAGAGAAAAATCAGGAAAGTGTAACTAGCTGGACCAGTGGGTGGCGCACATGCTTTTCGAAATGAATATTGGAACATTAGGTGACCAATTAAACATTCTCTATTTTAGTGATATTAGCATCATATCATATTCGTATTTCAACGCGTAAGCTTTGGGTTGAGGTCTTGAGGAGCAGTGCTAGCACGACACGAAGCACCTACGATGATGGTAGTGAATATGAAGGGGGGGAAACCATAAGCTTTACGAGTATAGTGCCCGTGCCATGGCGGATCTGAAGGTGCAAACCGGACAAAGCTACTTCGCAACCAATGTTTGCTTTCAACTAGCCACTACGATTTGGTACGGACAAGAAAAGTACAGTAAACAAATTACGATCTATTTTCCGGGTGAGATCAATAACTTAAGCACATATGGAAGAGTACCAGCTCTCTTGCGACTCCGTGTAGGCCTATGCTGATACGTTGAGGGTGTTGTGGGTGCGATGGCTATCGGCGGCGGGGAAGAAGATTTTAGACGGCAGATGGCTGGGTCAGGGGATATATCCTGTTGCCGTGGACGAGGCGGTCATAGGAGCGGCAACGGCAAGGTGGACGACAGCGCCGATGAAGCGATAGGAGGCGATGAAAGGATCCTGGTCCAGAGCCGTGGATGAGAGACATCCATCTCTTGCAGTGGACGACGGGGTAGGGGTAGCGGCTCCGGCAAGGTGGAGGATGGGGTGGCGGACGGAGGAAGCTGGCCGCATTGTGGAGGTTGTCGTGCCACCGACGGTGTATGAATGGGGAAATGGAGGGGAGGGGGGGATCTCAAACTTTGGGACGCGCTTCTCTGAAATGGGGGAAAGTTACGAACTTATCCCCCATTTAAAATTTTGGACATCGCGTCGGTTGGGGATAGGACGGTAATCTCGCATCACCCAAATATTTGCCGATAACTATTTCGGGCGAGGAGAGGGTGTTTTGTCGCCCACGGTTGGCGCCCACAGTGTATGAACGGGGCTGACAGGTAGGGCGGTTGTGTCACGTCTGATGGAAGTTACACATCAGCCCCTATTTAAAATATAAGCCTACATCGACGAGGAGAGTTTGTTTTGCCACCCACCGTGTATGAATGGGGAAATGGAGGAAGAGACACATGTCTTTCGGACGAGCTTGAATCAAATGTGTTTTGCCGCCCATGTTTGGCGCCCACCATGTCTGAATGGGCTTAGAGGCCGTCGTGTCACGTCTGATTGAAGTTACTTGTCTACCCCTATCGACAGCAGTGTAAATCCAATCGATAAGGATGTCAAGTGTCAGGGGTAGACAGTAATTTCCATCTCGCAAACACTTGCTTTGGGCAGCCCACAAATTATAGTGGGTGTTTAGCCGCTTTGTTCAAAACTTGGGAGAATTAGCATTCACGTTTGCCCTGGGACCTGGAAAAATAAATTCAAATCCAATTTGTATTCGATTACGAATATCCACAGATAATTATATGTTTTGTTATTTATTTCTTCAAAACCACAACAAAGATTTATTACACCTTTATATATGATTGCCGTGATCTTCGAATTCAGTAGGTTGGATACACTCTGAGTCAAACAGTTATTTCATCCAATACAATATGCTCACACAAAAAACAGTTCACCTTATGTCAATCATACAAGTACTGAGGATTACCTCGCCTAAAAAATTCGGATCATTACAACACATGGACAACATAGGGGGTCTTGCAACATAATCCATTCAGAGACATGACACAACATGCAAGTACAATAATCTAATGAAAATTTCAACTGGTATCTAAAGAAGAACCGGGATTTTCTTGGGCTTCAGATAGCAGAAACAGCAGGACCTCCTCCGTCTTCAAATGCAACATTCTTACTTCCTCCAATTCTTGGGTTGCTTGCATAATGCGTGCCGCTAATTCCGTAATTTCCAGCCTCAAGATAAAGATTACCTCATTCATGGTAGCCACACCATCTCTTTCTGCCTCTAGTAGAGCCTCAAGCACTATAATATCTGTGCTTAGACTGCTCTCCGGCGGTGTTGCCTCTGAATTGCTCCCATCTGGTAACATGGATGGCGCACTGCCTCCACAAATAGATTCTGGGGTTGTACATTGTGTCCTAGTGTGAAAGGCATCCTGAAAGGTTTCCGCTGAACATCAGTAAGAGATAGTTATCGTATGATCCAGGCAGTAAGCTTACAGGGTAAACGATGGACGAATTATTGCTGAGCATGGCAAACTATATTTAAATGGTTTGAAGCAGCATCATCCGAAAAGAAATTAAAATGGTAAGATGAAACTAGGGATGTAAGTGGCAAATAAACAAAATCCGCCAGTCCCATCTAGTTAGTTTTTTCCACCTCTCTAGTTCATTTTCCTCAAAAAAACAAAAACTCTTTTGAACTATCATACCACTAGTGGACTTTAATCGGGATTAAACCGGACCCAGTTGACATCCCTAGTTGAAAGGGAGTGTACAACCGCTATATTTAAGTTGCCAAGGTATCTAAGCAGTTGAAATAATCTGAGAAAGCACTTAACAGTGTGGCCTCATATAAACTACGAAGACAGTCTTGTGATGAAGTTGAGAGGAAAAGTTAAGGACTCAAATGAAATAGGCATGCATTTCTTTACGATAGTACAGCAGGCACTGCTGACATATTGGCCAACTCAGGTATAGCGTAACAACAAATAAGCATTCGAATCAAGCAATACAGCAAAGCAGACAACTGAACTATTTGTAATTCGGTAGGATTACACGTTGAGGGCACAAGCCAAGAAAGCAGCCCACTCGCATTACATTTCACATGTACTAAAACACACTGGCTTACCATATGTTGCTGTGAAGCCTAGCTGCTGTTGCAATGTTCTTTGAAGATATCGTCAGCATCCCGTGGTTGCAAATCTAGTTGTTGTAGTTTATTCTGCACCATCTATTTAGGTATAATTAATTTTAATCTCATGCACTGGTCCGAATTGATCATCAATGGTTCATCTAAACTAATGAAAGAAGGGTGTGTGCATACACGACAATACTCCCTCTGATTCTTTTTACTTTGCATATAACTTTTTCTCAGTTTTATCGTATTAGTCTGCGTGTTGCCGATTCCTAGCGCTGGTTTCCTTTTGTGCCCCGCCCCATCCGCCTCTGCCCTAATTAATTGGCAAATTAGTCCAGAAAAATTAAACCAGTGCCCTCCTTGGTATGCGGGTCAAGAGTTATGCACAGAGTAAATAGAATCGGAGGGAGTATATCTGCTTCCCTATATTTTTATGCTTGTTCGAGGTGCCAGCCCCAAAAGAACAAATATTTTGCTTGATGGGGTTGGCAGCTCCATAATTAATAGAAGCATCAAATTAGTCATGCAACTTGGGAACATCAAGAACACACAAACAAGTAATGAACAGAGGCTCGGAGAAGTGATGTAATAGCTAGCATCAGAAAATGTAGGGTAAAACAAACAAAAAGCAGCGGAACCACATGTTAGTTTGCTGATGTGTAATTAAGCATAGAGAACATTAAGCAGTCTGATGGAACCAACAGGTGGCATCAGAACAAAACTAAAGCATATTAACTATATGTGCACTGGTATGTAATTTAGCATATGTAACATGTTCACTGCCAGAAGTATGGCCCTACAGGTGCAAGCAGAATAACGCGTCTCATGAAAAACTAAATGATGCCCTAAAGAAATTCAAAGGTGCGATGCTTATGCTAGAAAAGTGAATGTAGGCGCCGGCCATTGGATAATAGTACCTGATTCTCGGTGGCGTATGGGTATCGTTTTCATACTTGATAGCTAAGGATCATCGATGGTGCTCGTGTTGCGGTTGAGTTTGGGCCGGCTGTCGCCGTCACTGAAGTGGCTCCGGTGCTACGGTTGCGGCGCCTGTCGACATACAAGAAAGCTCATCTGTGTTAAGTGAACAGTTGCACAATAAAGAGAAAAACCGAAAGTAGTACAAATCGAAATAACCTGATGAGGATGCCGCGTCGGTAAAGCAGGGTCGGTGGAGTTGAATACGGCGTCCGTGGAGCAGGTCCGGTGCAGTGGACGAAGGCTTCAGCGGGCGAGTTGTACAGTGCTTTCGGTGAGGCGGATCTGTTGCGCGGATGAGGGCTTGTATGAAGAGCCAGCGAAGGGGCAGACGAGGGAGTCAGTGACGGGCCTACGCTGTGGTGGACGAGGGCGCCGGTTAAGCAAATCCGGTGCGGTGGACCATGATGGCGGTCAAGGAGATCTGGATCGGTGGACAAGCTAGTCGCTGAAGTGGCTCCGGTGAAGTGGTGAGTTGGTAGTTGGCGGTTCCAAGGTGCGGAAGGTAGATCCGGCGGGGTGTGAGGTCCACCGCTGCGGGGGAGGACTAGATTCGGCGGCTTGCCGTGGTTGGGGGGTGTCGGGGAGGGGAAGGGGAGGGGCTCTGGGGAAGAATGTTGGGGGCAAAGAGGGGAAAACAATGGAGTTACCAAAGCAGCCCTTTTCCGTTCATGTGGCAGGGGTAAAACAGGAATATCACAGGGCTAAACTTTCGGGCGCATGATATTTCGATGTGAGCGAGAAGTTTGAAAGCTTTTGGCGCCTAAAATTATAAGTATTCTGCTCTCGTATGGCCGACCATGATATCATGGCCGACAATTTGTTTGTTTTGCACGCAAGAAAATGTGCAAGTTTTGAAAATCAATGTCTCCAACTCGAAACTTAGATTGTCCATTCAATTCAAATATGGATCATTGAGCTAGTACAAGCAAATACCATCATACGATCCAATTCAAATGAAATTCCAAATGTGTTTATCCTAAATATGATGACAAAAGCAAAAATGTGTATGTGTATGAATAAAGTGGATGATTATAAAGTTTGAACATGCCCGTATGTGTATATCTCTAGGTTTGATATATGAATTTGAAATCACGAAATCCCGGCTTAAAAAATGTACCTCCGTTTAAATGAATTACAAAAGCTAATGATGGAGTCGAATTCCAGAATTCCAATCTTAGGTTTGTAATTCTGGTACATCAAGGTATATCACGCATGTTCAAAAGTATTGTTATCTCATAGTACAAACTGTGAAACAAATTGACCAACCATGAGTGCATAATATCTGAATTACGCTAAAGTCCCTCAAATATAGACACCTCACTCTTTATCTGAAGTCAACCCCCCACCACACACACACACACATAGAGAGAGAAGTCGTTCTCTCCCCCAAACACCAACACACGAGCACATTAACACCCCTCTCTATTGTAAAGTCCGGACCCCAACATAGGTCTCTATCACTTTGTCTCTCGGGCATGCACACATCTCTTCCCTCACTCTCTAGGTCTCCCGCTATCTCTCTTACCCAAGCACACACACTATGTAGAGTGTATATTTCCCATACACACAAAACGTCACTCCCAAACGTCTATCTCCCTAGTTATGTGGTTCTCGCGCACTCACCTCACACACCACCCCCACTGCAAACAAGCACACTTTATCTCCTTGTGCACCACTCTCCTCTTTCTATCTCTCCAACATGCGGACCCACCCCAGCTCTTTCCCCGTATACATATATGTCGTGACTCTTTGCATAGCTCCCTAATGTATAATCGTTCTCGATTTCGCACATTGTTCTCTACACCATCTATTCTAGATCTCTCATGAAGTCCCTATCACACACACGATGACTTGCTTCCCTTGCGTCTCCGTTCATAGGCCAATTTTGGACAACATCAACATTGTCTCCCTATCTATACGCCATTTATGGACACAAATGACCCCTCTCGCCCCCTATCTTCCTCTCTCTCTCTTTCTCTCTCTCCGTCGCTAGCTCTCTCTTTCTCTCGCTCTCACACCCCTCTCCCACACACACACTCGATGTCTCTTCCAAATAGTCTGCTCCCCCCGCCCGCACCCGTGCTATCTCGCTACTACACATGTCACACCATCCCCCTTCCCTTATACTAGGTTTACATCATCAGTGGTCTCTCTACTCCACATACACTCTCTGCCTCTCACACACAAACGCGTGCACAAACACACACAGACACGCACAAACACCCATTTACCTGGATCCTCATCTCTCCTCATGTCCGCATGTGTATCTCATACACTCATTCTCTAATTATGTATATGTGTCTCCATGTTACACAACAAAATCCCCATGTACATGTCTCTCTCTATCCTCCACACACATAGACACAAAGAATCTGTTATCATTGCCTCAGTCTCTAACATATCACACACGCACACACTCTCTCTCTCTCTCTCTCTCTCTCTCTCTCTCTCTCTCTCGCAAACACGCTCAACAAGGGTTTCCCCGTGAATAACTTACCATCTATTCATGAACAGTCGTGGCAGTACGGAGAACACGAGACGTGAAAAAGAATAAATCTACACGTGCTTAGACCACCTAGTATGACTACTAGGACTAGAGCAAGCCAAAAAGCGCTCCGCCGTCACCCCCTCCTTGTCGGCGACGGGAAAATCTTCATTTTACACAGTCGAGAAGTCATTGTGCTAAGGCCCCACATGTCGAGGCGTTGAATAGAATGTAGATGCTAGTTTACGGAAGCAAGTATCGATAATATGTTTGTATCTCCATACTTATATTTCTTCTCTTATAAAAAACTGAGTTGGTGATGATGGTACGTGTGCCATCTTGCAATATAGACCGTCCGATCTAATCTGATGGATGGAAATTAAACTAAAAGATACCCGCACCCCTCTCCACATTTGCAGACAAGGCCTTTCCTCGTTCATCCTTATCTCCAACAAACCTCATTGTTGAGCAATTAATAAAGGAAGCCTCTGGAATAAACTGGCCTGGTGGCCGTTGCCGGCGTCATCAATCCCCATGCCTCCGCTCATTCCAACCACCAACCACCACCACACCCACTCCTCTTCACCTTATCTCATATTTCTCGAGATATCATAGTTTTTACACATGGGATTACTCCTGCAAGGGTCAATCACAACAAGTGTTTTATAAAAAAATGCATCTTGATGTTCCGTGCAATGCACGGATCTTGCTAGTACTCCTACACAAGACTAAGTTGGTGATGCTGGTGTGTCTGCCATCCGTCGTTTCTGACCATTAGATCTACATCTAACGATTGTGAGGTAAGTTGTTGCCTTTTCTCACCAACATCCCACTTGTCTACCAATTTGCAAAAAAACCCATAATTAGTATCTTAAAACCAACCACATCCCTCCCTGACCTCACCAAAACAGCCCAAGGAATATATTCTAATTGAAACATAATATATCTCTAGTGACATATGTATATCAAAATTAGAGTGTTTTGTACCAAGTTTGTGAATAGGTATTATTCTAATTGTGATTCGTTGCAACAGACATGAACATTGCTATTATTTCCAACCATGCATTTCTTTTCCTAGTATTCCATAGTTTTGAGTTTTCCATCAAGATATTAGTCACTCATGGTTGATATTTACTTTCAATCATGTACACATATGCACTATGTAACTAGCCTTGCTTATTGGCGTATTTAACAAAAAACTACCACTTTCAACCAGCCCTAGGAGGAATCTATTGTACAAAAAATAGCAAAAACATACCCAAAATTTCTTAATCCATGCCAAAAACTACCTAGTACTCCTACCGATTAGGTTCGTTTTAACCCATTTATGACAGGGTTGGCCCACATGTCCGTGCTGACGAGGCAGCTTAAACCAACACATTTTGTTTGACCATTAACATGAGGGACCCACATCTGACCTTCTATTCTGTTATTCCCTCTCAAATCATTATTTTTCCTGAACATTACTTCAAACAGTACTGATGCGTGTTCGTCAGTGGCGCTGGTGATGAGCGAGTTGGCCGCCGCTCCGCCGGACGGGCCCGACGCCGCGCTGGCCTCCGCACAGGTTGGAAGGCTAGCCCGAGCGTGACTCACAAGCGAGCAAGCTGCCGCGCTAGCCTTCGCTCGAGCCAGATGGCTGGCCTTAGCGCGGCGCGCGCGAGCAAGCCGCCGCGCTGCCGTGCCAATCTAGCTAGCAAACCTTGCAGACAAGCAGTTGGACGGAGCTATCTTGGCTAGTTAGCGGCGCGAGCGCCGGACGGAGCAGGCATCCGGGATGCCGCAACATGAGCTCCGCACTGCTGGCGGTTTTGACCTCGCCTTCTTCCGGCAGCGGTAGCTGCGTCCCATGGCCGAGGATGACTAGGTGGACAGGTTAGAGGTAGGAGGTCACTCGAGGATTTTTGTTCGTAGGAGGAGTACAATGGTTAATAAGGTATTCTTATCTTAAGTCTGCAACGTATGCAAGTGGTAGTAGTTTCTTGGCATTTTAGTGGTTTCTTGCATTATTAGAGCAAGTACAATAGAGCTGAGTCAGTGGGCTATAAAAAATAAACTACTACTACATGTTGGCTATAAGATGGGCTGTAGATGACATGGCACTGGCTTATAGCCAGCAGCTGGCTATACTATTAACCATGCTCTTAGGGGTTTCTTGTAAGGAACAATGTACGTACTACTAGAGACAAAAGGCGATTCTAGGTTGCGTTGTACTCCAACGAGTACTACTAGTGGTCGCGGGAGTGTATACCTCGTTTCGTGGGTTCGATCCCGGCCGAATGCACGGCGGCCTTTTTTTTTAAAATAGTCTACTATCTAGATACATCGCCGAAATGGATGTATGTAGAACTAAAATACATCTAGATACATCCATACCCGCGACAAGTAATTCGGAACGGAGGGAGTACTACACTTCGCTGCGAGCCAATATTTTACACGGGTAGTTTGAGTTTTGAAGTCAAACAGACGTGCGGCCCCACAATCTGGGTGCACTGGAGTCTGGAAAGCCTTGCCACGTGAACGGGTTTTCCTTCCCAACATCCCATGGCTCGCGTGCTCGCCCTAGCCGCACCTCGCTTGCAGCTTCCAGCTAGTAGCATATTTAAACTAGCACCTCCCAATTAAGCCCGAGGAGTCGTAAAAGCCTGGCGGAGCATTGGGAACTGTGCAATATGGCTCTGTACGTAAAGTGCTCTCCTACTACTCTGTAGCTTGTGGCGTTGCATGCATGGACTTCACTCCATTATCGGCTCTACTATAAAAGAAATTCCTCTTGACGTGTTTTTTTGAAATGGAGGCAAAAGCTTTGCTTCATCTCATTCATAAAGAAGGAACTACTAACAAAGTTCGACGAGATCCATTACACCTCCACAAATGGAAGCGAAAAGCCTAGTCTCGTTGTATCAAATAACTCAAATGTTCTGCCCCTGTAGTAACCGTCGCTGATAAACAGGCTGCTAGTGTGTGCGTGAGAGGAGCGGCTGAGTAGGCCAGCTACGTGAGAGGAGCGGCTAAATAGAGCACCGAGAGTACCCACTACGCCACTATGTAGGTGTACTTCCCCTGCATTGATAGTACAGCGATGGTTCTAGAGAACAGTAGTACCCTCCACTTCCAACTGTAGCCCCTCGGCCCTGAGATTCAAGAGTTCAAAACTGGTGCACTATACAAGACTAGACTAGAAGTACAGTACCCCCTCCTTTCCGGTTTATAGGGCTCATCTCAAAATTTTAGTTTTTCCATTTTATAAGGCTCAATTTGGTTGTTTCCCATCACATGGTCAGATTCCAAGGTGCATTAAATCATTGCATGCAAGTATTAAGAGAAAATTGACCAATGAATGTAATTTATGCATGCATGCATTACAATTAATGCATTGGTAAACATACTTTTTTGAGGAAAACAAGAGCATTAATTGAGTGCTTTTTTGTGGAGTAGTTGAGAAAAGTAGTACTAGTACTGCTACAGTACGAGTACGTACTCCTCCGTCACATAATGTACAATGTTTTTTGACACTAGTTGGCGTGTACAAAAAATGGCAAAAACATACCCAAAATTTCTTAATCCACACCAAAAACTACTACCTAGTGCCAAAAATTTCTTAGTAGTGCTATTATTTACAGTATAATGCAATCCCATAACGTACCATAATGCTAGTACTAGTACTCCATGGTACCAAAAACTACTACGTAGTGCCAAAATTTCTTACTAGTGCTATTATTTACTAGTGCTATTATTTAGAGTAGTAAATAATAGCCTCACCCCTTTGCTGAGGAACGATCTAAAGTTGGAAGGGACGAGGCCCTGCGGTTACTACGATCTTATCTCCTCCTCGCCAGTTCCCCTCCTCCCGAAGAGAAGGTAGTTCTGTCGGCGTTCTGGGAATGGGGGTCCCCAGACTTGCCTGCCTGCGGCCTGCGGCGTGGCTCAAAGGGGGCCCAGCACGGCCCATCTTCACCAACACAAACCCAAGACCCTCGCGAGGGGCCAAGCCTCGCGGGGCGGATGATGCGGAGCTTCCTCAGGCACGGCCTCGTCAGGCTGGCTCACGAGGAGGCGGAGAGATCAAGGCGGGGTACCTCACGAGGTGCCCGTGACACAAGCCATGACGACTCAGGGCGCCAGGCGCGTGCCAGCCTGCGCAACGTCCTCCTTTCCTCTTTGGTGCAAAGGGGGCAAGCGCAGCCGCGGAGTACCGAGGCATCAGGCAAAGGTTGCCATTTCGGTGCAACGAGACCAAGACCAGGAGGACTACGAGACGGAGGTCACCGTGGAGCCCAAGACGGCGTCATCACCAGAGCTTTGTGCAGGCGAAGACTACTTTTGTCAGGATAGCTGATGCTTGCTGTCCCCCTTCAAATTAGCCCGCCAATGTTGGCTCCCTTCCCGCTGGATATTTGGGAAGAGGACTAGGGCCTCTATAAATAGGACCAGCCACCCACAGAGCAAAGGGAGCGGAGGGGGTCGGCTCGGCCGGTTGGAGGAAGCAGAGAAAGAGAAAGAGAGAGAGAGAGAGAGAGGAAGGTGACTGAAATCCTCCGAGTAGTTCATCGCCCTAGCCAAGAACTAACCCTCGCAAGGCTGTTCTTCCTTGTATTGTTCATCATCATCAGCCCAAGAGGCAATCCACCACACCACACACTGGAGTAGGGTATTACACCACAACGGTGGCCCGAACCAGTATAAACCATGTGTCTCTTGTGTTGTTCTTTCCGTAGTTTTAGATCCTAGCATGGCGGAGGGGTGCAGGTAGGTAGGAGGCGAAATCTCCGCGCGCACCCTAGTGTTCGAACCTCAAGGGTCTGCCGGAACCCAAAATCCGACATTTGGCGCGCCAGGTAGGGGTGCGCCGGAATTCGTCTTCCACCACCCCGTTCTCCTCCGACCATCTCGCCCATGTCTGACGCTCGTCGGGCCCGCGCCGAGCGCCGGGCCGCACTCGCTTCCCGCATTGCCCAGACGGCCCCTGTCGGCGGGCATACACGCTGTTCCCCGTCACCTGCCGTCAATGCCGCCACCGGCCCGGCGGGGGACGAGCGGCAAGCATCGTCCCAGCATCCGTCCGTGCGGCAAGACGGCTGCACCGCAACTCCCTCGCTCACCCCAGCTGGTTCTTCGTCCCGCGCGCTTCGCGTGCCCATGGAGGCTCAGGCTGCACTCATCGCGGCAAACGAGCTCCTGCGCTACCGTCCCATCGACGACGTCTACAAAGAATGGCTCGACCGCGTCGCCGAGCTCGTCCGCGCTGCAGGGGGCTCTCCTGCGCTGTCCGTTCCGCTGCACCGCACCTCGCCCCGCGCGGGCGATGAGGCTCCGGCGGCGCCCCGACCTCCTCCTCCTCAAGAAGACGCCATGGATCCAAGGCGCGTGGCCCCTGGGCGGAACCCGCTCCGCCAGGTGCCAGCGCACCAAGAACAGAGCTGCCAAGAAGTCCCTCGCCCGCAAGAAGCTGCCTAGGCGCTCCCTGCTCCAGCACGTCGCGACCATGCTCCTGCTCCCATGCGTCAAGACCCCGTGCTGCTCCCAGCTGCTGTGCGTGGGGACATGCAAGACCAGGCTCTCCGTCACCCAAGGCCTCCCGTGGCCACAGCAGGCTGTCGCGCCTACACCACCGAACTACGCAGCGTCGCGTGGCCCGGCAAGTTCAAGCCAGACTTGCCTCCTCGCTACGAAGGCACGGCTGACCCTGCAGAGTTCCTCCAGCTCTACGAGCTGGGCATCGAAGCTGCCAACGGAGACGAGAAGGTCATGGCGAACTGGTTCCCCATGGCACTCAAGGACGGGGCCCGCACCTGGCTCCTGAACCTGGCTCCAGGCACAATCTCCTCCTGGGACGAGATGCGCACCCGCTTCATCGCCAACTTCCAAGGCACTCGCGACCGGCCACCCGCCGTGAGCGACATGCGCCGCATCAAGCAACAACCTGGGGAGACCCTGCAGAAGTACATCCAGCGCTTCAACAATGCACGCCTCAAGATTCCCAAGGTGACTGAGGAGGCCATCATCTCGGCCTTCTCCGACGACGTGCGCGACGTCAAGATGAAGGAGGAGCTGGCGATGCATGAAGACCTGTGCACTTCCTTGCAGCTGTTCAACTTGGCAAACAAATGCGCCAGGGCCGAGGAAGGGCGTCTCTCCCTCCTCGAGCTGCCCGCCGCAGACCCAGAAGAGAAGAATCCCAAGGCCAAGGATGTGAAGCGAAAGGGGGCTGCTGTGCTCGCGGCAGAACCAGACACCAAGCGGGGCAGAGATCAGCCCAAACCTTCCAAGGGCAGCCGGTACTGTCTGTACCACGACCTCCACACCCACAACACCAACGAATGTCAATAACTCCGAGCCGTGCGAGAAGGAAGGATCGGCCATCGCCCCGATCATGGTGACCGGGGCTACGGCCGAGGAGGAGGAAGGAACGCAGGACGCTGGGAAGACCGTGGCCCGCGCCAAGGGTGGCGCGACCAACCTCGCGAGGATCGCTGGCAAGATCCGCCTCGCGAGAGAGGATGGAGGGATCAACCTCGCGAGGGAGACTGGAGGGATCAGCCTCGCGAGGATCACCCGCAAGGCAACGCAGGCCTCCCGCCGCTGCCGTCGCAGCCAAGGAGAAACGAGGACTGCCACCAGGACGAGGAGGCTGGGGGCTTCTAGGAGCCATGCGCGATCGCCTGCATCTTGGGTGGAGCACAAGCCCCCGCCTCTCAGCGCATCTTCAAGCAGTTCGCCCGCGAAGTGAATGCAGTCCTCCCCCGGCTCGAAGCCACGCGCCCTCTCAGGTGGTCGGCGTGCGCCATCATGTTCAGCTCAGCAGATCAGGTCACGTGTGCGGCTATAGCCGGAGTCCTCCCGATGCTTTGTTCCCGAATCATCAACAACGTGGTGGTCACCAAGACCCTCATCGATGGAGGGGCAGGGCTCAACATCCTGTCCATGGAGACGTTCAACAACCTCCAAGTGCCCTACAGCCAGCTTCAGCCAACCAAGCCTTTCTCCGGTATCACTGACGGCTCCACGGTCCCGATTGGGCAGGTCCGCCTCTCTGTCATCTTCGGGGCACGCGACAACTACCGCACCGAGCTCATCGACTTCGACGTCGCCCACATTCGCCTACCGTACAACGCCATCCTTGGGTACCCAGCGCTGGCCAAGTTCATGGCCGTAACTCACCACGGCTACAACGTCCTCAAGATGCCAGGAAGCGGCGGAGTCATCATGGTGCCATGTGAAGAGAAGGACGCGGTGTGTTCCCTGGAACGAGCCTTTCAGGCCGCATCACTGGAAGACCCGGATCGCGAAAGGAGGAGGCTTCCCGAGGCCGTCCCCAAGAAGAAGAGGACATCGTCCGGCCCGGCCCCTCAGGAGGCAGGCCCCTCTGGGCCCGCGCCTGCCCAGGGGGAACCTCCATCCATCGCATAGGAAAGCGCGCCCGGTGCCCTCCTTAGGCAGGGCTCAGGGGATCTCCCCTGGAGGGCCACCGACCTGGCTAGGGTCACGAGGGAGGCACTTGGGCACCACCTGGAGGCGTGTTTTGAAGCTCGTTTCCCTCGAGAAGGAGCAAGGCGAGGAGATCCAGACCCTCAGGAGTTCATCAGCAAGGCCATTCAGGAGCTACAGGAGTCAAGAGTCATGAGAGGCGGTCGTCACCTACCTGCAGTGGCCCCCCATCCAGGCAAGGATGGCGGGCTGCGCGTCTGCATCGATGTACCAGGGCTCAACCAAGTCGCCTCCCTGGAGCGCCTTTGGCCCTCGCGAGTGGGGCGCTGCGGAGGTCCACCCCACAACTACGTTCGCATGCCTTACGGCTTGCCGAGCGCGGCTGACATGTACCAGCGCCTCATGAGGGGCATCGCGGAGGCATGAGAGGCCAGGCGTTCCGCAGCCCTGGCAGGGGTGGAGATGGCCCGCAAGGAGCCGCCAGCGCCTCCGGAGCCTCCCGAGGCTCCTTGGCCTGGGGGCTCATGAGGATCGGCTTCCGCAGCCCACCGAGTCTGCTACACCAACACCCCTTCATCTTCAGCGTCATCAGGTGACATCTTTCGAGTTTTACTTCTAACTAGGAGCGCCCCCAGGGCTGCATTATTCCCAGGCCGCGTGGGTCCGTCCCTGCGGCGTGTATCCTTTTTATTCCATGTTGTTAGCTTACCTTGTTGGGGGCGCCCCTCAGGCCGCATGATCCCCAAGCCGCTCGGGCCAGGCCCAGTGGCATGTATCCCATTTGCATTTATTTCTGATTATGTGTTAAACCCACCATGCATGATTATTCGATGCCGGTCCATGGCACCTCTTCTCCATGCCGACCACTTGCATGTTAAAGGGGGGGGTACCTGAGCATCACGACTCAGGGCTCTTACTTGCTCTCCAGACCTCACCCTCTAGCCTTGTCCATGGCATCGCGACCTGGCATACCAGCGACGGCTGAGACCAGCTCGAGGGCCGGGACCCGAGGACGTAGAGTGCAGGCATCTAACCAAATTTGCAGGGACACACCACAAGATAAGGCCCAGTGCCAGGCGCAACCCACCTAGAGGTAGGGCCCCGCGAGTCCCGCGCTGGCTCACGGGTGCCCAGATACACCTCGCCAGGCCCTACCGTGCCAGCCACGTGTCAGGGCGGGGCTGTATACGCCCTGGGGGCTCCTCCCGGAGGGGCCCCCCTCCAACGTACCAGTGGAAGCACCATGCTCCGTGCTGGCTGACGACACTACCGAGGAGCGGCTATGCCCGTACACATACGGTAGCACTATGCTCTGCGCTGGTGATAAACAACTGAGGGTGGCCCCCGGGCCGCATCAACCTTAGGGAGCCCAGAGCTCAGTGTCTAGCCTCATCGTAATGCCTCCCCTCGGGAGTGCCGCGCGAGGGGGTTGGGCACGGGGGCTGCGCCTGGGTTACACCCAGACGCACGCCGCCCAGCCAGGTCCCCCTGGGCCTGGTTCGTCGCGCGTCTCCCCCCGAGCGGAGCCAAGGTACGAAGGCCGTTTGAGCGTCAAGGGGGACTCCTGAGCATCGTGACTCAGGGGCCTAACTGGTCACGTAGCTCCTCACTCCGTGGCCCCGTCCTGGTTTCCGGTCGGGACCATCGCTGGGTGAGGCACACGCGCGACCGGGATCTGCAGACGTAGAACGGTAGATCCACCCACATCACACCTCCCTACTTGTTGTTCGTGCGCCAAGGGGGACTCCTGAGCATCGCGACTCAGGAGCCTAACTTGTCACGTAGCCCCTCACTCCTTGGTCCCGTCCTGGTTTCCGGTCGGGACTATTGCTGGGTGAGGTACGCGCGGGGCCGGGCTCTGCCGGCGTAGAACATAAGCAAGTAGGAAGGAAAAGCGCAAATTTCAAGGAATTCAAAAGCAGATATTACAGTCCACACTATTATCCCAGTACCAAACGCAAGTTTAAACACCTCCCCGAGGCATGATACATGTGCGGGAATTAAAAGTAGGACAGGAGCCACGACGGAGTCACTTGGCGGCAGGGGAGCAGCGCGGAGTGGGTTCGCCTCACGGAGCAGCGGGGCCGGCAGCGCCTTGCTCCGGCTTGGTGCTGAAGGCCCGGAACTTCCCCAGTAGAGCTTCTGCGCGACCCTTCATGGCCTCGGCAGTGGCAGCGGCACGCTCGCTGCTCACTGGCTCCAGCAGGCTGTCGAGGTCAACGCCGGGATCGCGAAGGTAGATGTGGGTGAGGACCCGCATCAGCGCTGCAGAAGACAGGACACGCGCCTCAGCCTTGGCCGTGGGGCCAAGGCCAAGGGCGACATCTTCAAGAGCATGAACCAGGAAGGGAAGCAGCTTGGCGGGGCCGTCCTCGATGCCAGCCAGCGGGCTCTCCAGACCGCTGTCGTAAAGCTTCCTCAGCGAGGAGCGAGCCTTCGCCTCCAACTCATTAAAGGCCGCGCGGTCCTCGGCAAGAACCAGGGCCTTGTTGTCCAGCTCGGCCTTCCTCGCCCCCAACTCCTGCTCCAGCGCGCCTAGGCGGTCGCGGCGCTTCTTGAGCGTGGCCTCCCGGCCCTCGACGGCCGCCTCGCGAGCCTTCACGCCTTCTTCCTGCTCTTGGCGAAGGTGGACCTCTTTCGCGAGCTGATCCCGCAGGCCTTGCAGCTCATCCCCCAGCGCCTTGCAGCGACCACGGACGTCGACCACCTCCCCCAGGGCTGCATCACGAGCAGCCTTCGCCTCCAGGACGGCCTTCTTCTCCTTGTCGCATGCCGTCGAGGCCTGGACCAGCGCCGCCCAAATCGAGGCCTCGGAGCGAACCCATCCTGAAGCCAGCTCCAAGCGCCCGGCCACCAAGCGGGGGTCGGTGCCAAGAAGATCTTGACGCAGTCGGTCCAGCTCAGCAACAGCACGATCCAGAACGACAGAAGGAGTCAGAGAGATAGCGGCCGGTGGAGTAGGAGGAGAAGGCGGCAGCACAGCCACGACATCCTCAGGCGGAGTCTGTCGCGCTCCGACAGCTGTAGTGGCGGCGGCATGCAAGAGCACCTCGGGAGCCACTTGGGCCGTGGGGGCTGATCTCGCCCCAGCCGGCTCAGCCAGGCCTCGCGAGGACGACTGGGCAGGAGAAGCCTGTGCGTCGCGGTCACCCTCCTTCGTGGGCAGAAGCGCTGCCACGGATGGAACCACGGGAGCCCCCTTCGGCTTCTTTGCTGCGGGCGCCAGCCTATCCAAAAGAATGCAGACGTCAAGCCTCAGAAGCAGAGCAAGAGATAAAGACAAGAATCGAATGCTTACGGGTCGTCGCCAGTGAGCTCAAGCGGCCTCCGGCCAAATTTAAGCCTAAAAGCCGGCTCAAAGGGTCAACCTCAGGAAGCTTGGAGGCGGAAGGTGCGTCTGCGGTTTGCCCCGGGGCCGGGGGAGACCCGCGAGAGATCAGCCCGGTCCTGTCCTTCTTCGGGATCGGGGGCGAGCTCCCGCCGCCCTGCCCGTCGTTGTCCTCGTCGTCGTCTTCGTCGTCATCCTCATCGTCATTGCTCGGAGAGAGGCGGAGAGCGCGGGACCTGCGCCGGGGGAGGGGAACCCTCGACTCTCCGTCAGTCGCCTCGGAGCCAGGCCCTTTTCCCCGCTCCCCTCCTTCCTCCTCTTCGCTGGAGTCGCCGGAGGGCACGTCCACCGGTCCCTCGGGAGCTTCCAGGGGCACGGGCCCCTCCCCATTGAAGACGGGCATGGACTTCACCACCCGCTCCCAGTCGTCGCGGAGGAACAAGGGCGTAGGAGCGCCCTCCAACATCGCCACATTGCCCCCGACCAGAGATAGGAGAACCGCAGCCAGGTCTCCGTCGGCCAAGGCCGCGGGGCTCGGATGGGGCCTCCACATTGAAAGTGAGTACTGCCGAAGCGGAGCCAGCCGATGCTCCAGGAACTCCCTCAGCAGTGACGCGCCGGTCAGCTTCGCCGCCGCCATGTCGGTCGGCCTCAGATCCGCGTCCATCTTCTCCTACACCATCTTCACACGGGGATCCGCGAGCTCCGCTCGACCCCAGTCGCTGGAGCTCGTGGGCTGCTCCGTGGGCAGGATCAGCCGAGGGTGGATGCGCCTAGCATCCACCAAGATCCACTTCCTCCTGAAGCCCTCAATCCTCTTCCCAGAGTTCGAGATGGCAATGGCGCCGCCGTACGCGACGAAGCTCGCGCACGCAGAAGCAGTCCCATGAGAGGTCCGGAGGTAAAAGTAGTGACGCAGTAAGGCCACTGAGGGCTGCACCCCAACGTGAGCCTCGCAATAATAAGCAAAGATTGCCAGGAGAAGGACGGAGTTGGGATGGAGATGCAGAGCCTGTAGCTTGTAATGGTGGAGGACAGAGAAGAAGAACTCGGAGAAGGGAGGCACCAGGCCAGCAACAATGGCACTTATGAAGAGCGGATAGAAGGTGCTCCTTTGACCCTCAGGGGTGGCGGAGCCGGCCTTGAACACCTTCGCCCCGTCGATGCCCCATGTCGTCGCCATCCGGCGCAACCGGGCAAGGCTCGCCTCCAACACGTTCGGGGAGTCCAGGGCAGACGAGTACCAAGCTGCGGCCGGGGGCTGACGAGGTGCCATGGCTCCCTAGGTCGCACGGTCAGAGCAGATCTGGAAATTTCAGAGGAGGGAAGGAGAGGGGCAAGAAAGGGGATCTGAGCAGCAACCAGGGAAAGCAAGAAGCAGGGCCTAGGAGGATGCCACTCCTTTATCAACTCGCGCGGTTGCTAAGGCGCCTACGTCCAGTCAACCGCCACGCGGCGCCCAAGGCCATAGGCTGTTAGGGCCCGCGGCGCTTCGCTCTTGCCCTTCCGCCTCCCTGCACGGCCAAGTCCGGGCGCGCCTTGGGCCCGGGGGCTACTGTCGGCATTCTAGGAACGGGGGTCCCGAGACTTGCCTGCCTGCAGCGTGGCTCAAAGGGGGGCCCAGCACGGCCCATCTTCACCAACACAAACCCAAGACCCTCGCGAGGGGCCAAGCCTCGCGGGGCGGACGACGCGGAGCTTCCTCAGGCACGGCCTCGTCAGGCTGGCTCACGAGGAGGCGGAGAGATCAAGGCGGGGAACGTCACGAGGTGCCCGTGACGCAAGCCATGACGACTTAGGGCGCCAGGCGGGTGCCAGCCCGCGCAGCGTCCTCCTTTCCTCTTTGGTGCAAAGGGGGCAAGCCCAGCCGCGGAGTACCGGGGCATCAGGCAAAGGTTGCCATTTTGGTGCAATGAGACCAAGACCAGGAGGACTACGAGACGGAGGTCACCGTGGAGCCCAAGACGGCGTCATCACCAGAGCTTTGCGCAGGCAAAGACTACTTTTGTCAGAATAGCTGATACTTGCTGTCCCCCTTCAAATTAGCCCGCCAATGTTGGATCCCTTCCCGCTCGATGTTTGGGAAGAGGACCAGGGCCTCTATAAATAGGACCAGCCACCCACAGAGCAAAGGGAGCGGAGGGGGTCGGCTTGGCCGGTTGGAGGAAGCAGAGAAAGAGAAAGAGAGAGAGAGGAAGGTGACTGAACTCCTCCGAGCAGTTCATCGCCCTAGCCAAGAACAGACCCTCGCAAGGCTGTTCTTCCTTGTATTGTTCATCATCATCAGCCCAAGAGGCAATCCACCACACCACACACTAGAGTAGGGTATTACACCACAACGGTGGCCTGAACCAGTATAAACCCTTTGTCTCTTGTGTTGTTCTTTCCGTAGTTTTAGATCCCAGCATGGCGGAGGGGTGCAGGTAGGTAGGAGGCGAAATCTCCGCATGCACTCCAGTGTTTGAACCTCAAGGGTCTGCCAAAACCCGAAATCCGACAAGTTCGTCGCTGCTCCCATGGATTCACCAGGCGGTTCTCCTCCTCGTCGGGGCTGGGAGACCTTGGACCATGATTCTCTAGGAGAAATCGCATGCCGCTCCGATGTCCTCACCGCCGCAAGACTCGATGCTTCCTGCATCAACTTTTTCAAGATGCTGCTTAAACAGGCTTGGGAAAAGGCCATGCTTGTTGGTCTTCCATGCGTCCTCGAGGAGAAGGTTCTTCTATGGGACAATTCTTCGAACAGTCCACCGCTCCCTGGCCATGGTTGCACGTTGACTCTGCTAGAGTTGACAATGTTGAGAGGTAGTCGGATTTTGTCCGATGAGCAGGTCAGTAATGGAGTTTGATCATGTAGTAGTTAGTTATTCCATTTCCATCCCATAATTTCTCCGCTGCCCACCGTCTTATATATAGGTCTGGGTCGGTGCCAATGAAGATTGGCTTGCATACCTCCGGCCGGATACCACCATGATTTTGCACAACATCCACAGCAGTGCGGCCATTTCGGTAGACCCCTTCCGGACTGGCTGGGCAAGAATACGTACGATGATGCCTACATGAGATTGAAGAAGATAGCAATTGTGGACCCACCGACAAAGTGACGCGGCTACGATGATTACTATCTCATCGCGGTGTTCGACATAAGGATTGCCATCAATGTAGGAGGCAGTAACGACAAAGGCTGGCGCATGTTGGCGGTGACAGATTTGTACCCCTACACGTTCGAAGACGACGTGCGCCATCTAGGCCGCATCTTCGCGGTGACAAGCCAGGACTTGTTTCATCTGGTTGACATCCTACGGTACGGGAGATTACAAATGGAATGCACAAAACATCATTTGCATCCCTAACACTACTCCATTATTTTGCAGGGACCAGTCATCCCCCGATCAAAATAAGATCGTCGATCCTGGATGTGCATTTGCATCCGCAATTTGGTCTAACTTGGAACCTTGTAGCTGACTTTGGCATATTGGGATCAACTATCTTAGCAGTCGTTACCCATGGTACCACTGATGTGCAACATGGTCACATAATCTACCACGATCGGACCGTCACCATCTACCCAGGTATTCCATTTTTTAACCCTCTCGCCTTCTCTTTCATTGTTGTACTAGTAGTATACTTTGTAGTACTAGTAGGAGTACTTTTTACCTTGGAGGACGCATATAGCTAGCTAGGCCCTTGAAGACTTGAACCCACTAGCTGCCACCATTTTTGTTTTTCCATGTCTTACTATCTCATCCATGTAGCCAAGAGTGGCTATATATAATAAGCTGATTATTTTACTTCCTCTATACCGGAGTAGTACTATTTGCTGCATAGTATTACTTACCGCCACATTTGAGCACAACATTATTATGCATGGACCTTGACTATGTACATCACTATGTGTCCAGATCTGGGATGCTGCGTGTACCAGATGAATGGCGCAGAGTTCGACCCCCGTGATGCTACGTGGGTGCCGAGGAACACTCTTGGAGAGTACTCGCTTTTCATTGGGGACAACTACCCCATTGTGAAGCGGATGCCACCTTCCGTGCATGACACGGAAGGCCTGCCGTTCATGAAGCATGGTTGTGTCTTCAGTGCGCACCGCCGGATGGACGACATGTTGGGACAAGCTATCCCTGATTTATGCCGCTTCAGCTTGGATGAGTCTCCATCATGTGGAACCGGACTAGAAAGCTGGGACAATGATTCCCATTGCCCACCGCTATGGATCTTGCCATCCATGAAGAACACCTGGGACTGGAACCTGGAGGAGGACATGTAGCCCATCTATAACGTGTAAGTGGAGTACGGTAATTGTGAACGGCAGCGCTATGAATATATGTAGACTAGTCGTGCACAAATTTATCACATGAGTTGGAGATGAACTTGTGTGGCATACTTGCATTTGTCCTTTAGAATTTATTACTAATAAATGTGTTATGTCTACATGCAACTTGTGTGGTTGTTGCACGGGCTCCAACACGCTCTTTGAGAAAAAAGGTGGCACAGCTTTGGATATACGTGACGTGGCGGCATCATACAGTAGCATCATTCGCTATAGTTGTACTAGTACACTCCTACTAGGATGACAACTCCTATAAAACCTTGCGCTTGGCTCTTTGCCTCTTCGGGAGGTTCAACAGTTTGTACTCGTGTGAACCTTGCACTTGGCTCTTCGCCTCTTCGGAAGGTCCAACAATGATGATACTACAGTACAATATGCTTCTGGCAATCTGACATCGATTGAATTACTACACGTCCACCGTGAGGGCGAGGGCGAGGGAGAGGGAGAGGGCGCTGTAGTCAAAACCCTCTCCTCGTCCTGCGAACCACCGCGCGCATGGGCGAGGGAGATGCATAGTAAGCAAGCTTCTCCTTGTTCGGCGAGTTGACGGGACACATCAAAGCAGTACTAATACTAGTAGTAGTAGTCCATACTGCGTCCTTTCCGATTAATATGGCTTAATTTGAAACGAGAAAAATACACTGGCGGTCAACGTATGTAACAGTACGCTCTTTACGGTCACTATATATAGTTTTGCGGCGATTATGCAATCACTAGCTTATCGTAGAGCACCGTATTGCACCCTACTGACCGGACACATAGTCGACGTGGCACTTTGTTGACTGGTTAAATTGTCACCTGGTTTCTGGGTCCCACCTGTCAGTTGGCAGAGCAAAGAAATCAGTTAAACAAAACTTTACGCAGGCGCGACACGAGTCCAACCCTTGCGCGCGAACCGCCCTGGCTGTGTATGCGAGTGCATGCACGTGTCCTCCCTCGTTCTTCCAAAAAAGAGTGTACTACATGATGTACATCTACACTTCCAATGCATTTAGCCTTTAATCTACTAAATCGATATTGATTGACTAATGCACCAACTTGTGCTGTAGGTATAGGCTACATGTCTATCCTTAATTACAGCATGCAACGGCCTTCATTTAATATTGTTATCTCAATGGTCGCATGCACACATAAGTCTGCTACTTTTGGGCATTAATTATGCCCTGGTCAATGTGTAAATCTCTAAATGTACGGTCTTTCACGGAAGTAGGGAGTAGGTTGAGCAGTTGAGCGTGAGCGTGTGTGTTGCGTCGTGTGCTGTGTGCCACATGGGTGCGTGAGTGTTGCGTGCGTCCATGTGTACGTGTGAGTGTTGCATGTTGCATGCATGCATGCATGGGGCTTACTCCCTCCGATTGACATGTTCATATTTCAAGCTTCCTCTATTCCCTCCATATGGTGATACTCCCTCTGTTCCCAAATATTGTACAAAGTTGAGTCATCTATTTTGGAACGGAGGGGGTAGTACGGAGTATTTGTCTTTCTACAGATTTCAACAAGTGACTAGGTACGGAGCAAAATGAGTGAAGTGAGCATAGAGGCATAGGGACATTGTAGAAAGGAAGTCCTCGTGATCCATTTATTCCCCATCTCGGTCAGAGAGAACTATTCAACTAGTCTTCGCAGTGAAGTGACAATACACGCTGCAGTAGATGGGACATGTAATTAATAAGCTGAACCAGCGTGTTGGTGTTACTAAATCAGCCTTACCCAGTACTGCCATCATGTTTGCCAGTAGAGCACGCTTCCGCAAATACGCCTACGCACCTCTGTCCTCCATTAACTGACATATGGGCCCTGTTGTGGTAGACCCACATGTCATCGGTGTAACAATTTACACTCCGAAGGACGGTATATCCTGGTAGTGGTACTAGTAGAATTGAGATTGAATGCACTTTCTTCCCCATCTTCCACTCTTCTTCCTCCTCTCTTCTTCTTCCTCCTCTCTTCCACATCATCGGCCGCACACCATTTACCCCCGCTCACTGCTCGCCCGCCCGCGCCATCTTCCTTGGTAGCTTGCGTGTACCATACCCCCCCACTCACTGCTCGGCCACACGAGGAGAAGCTTCTTCGCTCGCCCACCCGAATCCACTTCCCCGCTGGCTCGCAGGCACCGAAAACCCCAATGGCAGAACCGACTGACACGCAGAGCCGCGATTGGAATTCCGTCCCCGATGTTCTCTTGGAGCAGATCTGTAGTCGTATGGACCTACTCAGCACCGTCCGTCTGGCCGCATGCTCGGTGTCGTTGTACCGTCTACTCGTCTGCAACCGGCCGGCTCTTTTCAAGACACCCTGCTTGCTGATGCCCAATCCTCGCAGGTGGCCTAGACACCGACTTGACGATCCTACGGAGGTTGCCGTGGTGCCCCTCGACATGCTACCACTACCCGTCCACCTGCCCTTCATTCGCGGCCACTACTGGGCGGGCATGAAGGCCAACTGGGTCGTCCTCATCCACCAATCTGGTAGTGCATGGCGTCTCGCGGATATCTACACCCAGCGAGGGATCACCCTTCCATCTTTGGATACCGCCGCCATCGAGCCTCGCGGCCCGCCGGACACTCCTGCCTACTACGCGCGAGACGCGTCAAGCTTTTGGCTCGATCTCTATTTGCAGAAAGTTGTAATCTGCGAAGTGCCCACACCATCAGAAGAGTACATGGATTACAAGCTCATTGCCTTGTTCAAAAAGATTTTAGACTATCTGGAATCCGGTTGCCATACATGGTTATGGCTCATCATCAACCTTGTTGAGGAAACATTTATGTCTGATGCTATAGTGCATGATGGCATCGTTTACGCGGTCGACGCAGAGATTGGCTACCTATACTGGTGGAATCTATCGTAATGTAATTGTTGTATCTCATCTCATCTGTACCTTATGAATACGACTGCCTGTTCATTTGTTACAAATTTAGAATGCATAGCATGTCTATAACCACATCATTGCTATATGTTACTCTCATTTCCTAGATTTTTATGACCACACATGTTATTGTTAGAGTTGATATGAGAACAATTGGCATCTAATGATTTTTAGAATACATATTATGAGCATAACATCATGATTGCTATATGTTACTCTCGTTTACAAGATTTTTATAACAACGCATGTTATTGCTTAGAGTTGATATGAGAACAGTAGTAGTAAGTGCTATGGTAGAATATGAGTAGGCGCTGTCATAGCTGTTTTCCTCTCATTGTTACATGATGTTTGAACCATGACATATTGTTAGAATATGAAAGCCATTGGCTTATTTTTTTAACTTGGGGTATGATTATGACCACGACATTGCAATTCTCTCTCTATGATATGTGTCACTGTTATAATAATCTTAATTCCACACATACTCTGAACATGATTGTTTATTTTTGTCCTTTTGGTCTCCAATTTGAATTGTTGCAGCAGACGCAAATGCGCTGGCCTTCATGATTCCAGGACCTGGAATCATACCAGCCGATGGGTGGTGGTTTATCGCTCGTTCAGCTAACGGCGATCATTTGATGCTCATTCGCACGTACCAAATTAACCAAACCATTACATCAAACCACATGCAGTACAATGCGTGGGGCATTCGTGACATTGATGGCTATGGCTGCTTCGTGTTCGAGAAAGATCCCAGCTCCGTTGGGCCAGGCGTATTCAACTGGAGGCGGGTTTACAGCCTCGGCAACCACTCCTTGTTCCTCGGGCTCAATTATCCGATCATCCAACCAATCATCGATCATATCACTAGCGATGATTACTGTGCTATGCAACTTCCATTCGCGAGGGGGGGGGCTGTGTTTACACATCATACCATGGGTTTCATGAATCACCATATCCAGATAATCTTCAGTGTGTGAAAGGCATCAAGCTTCCATGCGATGGATGGCTTTTGCAAACCCGACATGCGGCGATGTGGTTCATGCCAACAACAAATATGCACAACTTGATTCGTACTGATATGTAGACTGAGCCATGTATTCTGCTGCTGTAGCACGACCCTCTTTTGTTGGATATTATGTACTGTTGTTAGTTTGAAGCACTCTTCTGGTTTGAAGGGTAGATACCTTCCTGGGATCAAGTGCATCCTAACTCACCTGTGTAGGATGTACTAATAATGATGATGGAGATGCTATGCAGAAGCCATATATATAATACATATATCAGTTAGGCTTCAAGTGCGTACTTGTTAGCTAAACCTATGTATAAATTGTGACACTAAATATGACTAGTAAGTAGTACAGTAGAAGTACTAGTATACGTCGGTCAAATTATTCATCATGTCCACACATTTAATTGACGTGACAACACGCTGCGCGTGAGGTGACACAAGAATCCCGGTGGCGTGTTCGGGTATTCTGGAATTTCCAATGCAAGTCGAAGAAGGATTGGCCCAACCTGAGAAACTTGAGGCCAAAGTGAGTGCTGATAGCGCGAGATTTCAGTCTCTCATCGATTTGTTCATACCAACCATCGACAGCGAGCACGACATATGTTACACCCAATCTGAGAAACTTCCAGGTAAGACACCAATCGGCCGTCTACTTGCACAAACATATTCCTTTGTTTATAGCTCTATTTTTCTTTTTACACACAGACCTGGTGAAGCAATTACAATTTGACAGTTAATAAAAAGTGAAACAAGTGACTGCAACATGCCAAAGATGTTATGAAAATGCCAACTAGGTACACTAAAACCTGTATTCCACAATACTGCAGGTATCACACTGAGTGGCCTAAGGAAGCATTTCTTCAAGCGCAATTCCAGGGCGTTCAAAAGGGGCACGTGGACGCATCGCAAGATACAGTCGGAGTGTAGCATGCACGCGATGTGGCACAAGCCCGGCAATACCTTGCCGGTGATGGTCAACGGCCGGCAGATGGGCAGCAAAAAAGGTTCTACTGCTGCACACCAACAAGAACTTCGACCAGCAGAGGACCAACTGGGTGATACACCAATACCACCTCGGGGACCTGGAGGAAGAGAAGGAGCGGGAGTTGGTCCTCTGCAAGATTTTCTACCAGACGAACACTAGGGCCAGGAGTAAAAAATTATAAGTTAGTTTGGTATTGGTAGTTGTACTACCTTGTCGTCCGCAAGTTGGTATTGTTGTTAACAATCTTTTGGTATGAACTTGCATTTGCTTCCAACCATCATGCCGAGGGTCGACGTGGATATAAAGCTGAATCATTTTTTTTGAAACGAATTTTCAGGCACCTGATTTTTATTTGATGGGTAGCATAAGCACCAGCCATTCGAATTCCCAGTTCTCCAATTTTTTCGAAACAAGTGCATGCACTTATTATCACGATAAAAAAACAATATCCGTGCTGCATCCCAGTTATCAGTCTGTACTTGCAGAATACTCTCGTTTATTGAGCATGTATATTGTTTTTTCAGGTCGAGCAAGTTTCAACTGGGCTGTAGATTGCCAGGGTTGTTTTGTTTTTAACAGGCCCAACCCATGATGACAATGGGGCACAAAGATCCAGCAGGTATCTACTGGCCTCTGGCCCGCCAGCGTTAGTTATATTTTGTCTTACAACATCAGTGGGCAGTTTTTTTACTGAATCAAACACACAACCCAGTTCTATTTTCCTCTTGAAACGCATGTCCTACATCCGTTTTCTAAGCTCTACCTATATTTTTACTAGTTCGTATACATGTATCATTATATTGAAAACACATAAAATTCCCTTTTCATATTTACATCCTTATTTTTGTTGTTTTTTCCCACCCAGCGCTAAATTTTTTACCACTGGTTTTCCCTTAAAGCAACTAAATTTGTCCCACATCTTATTTGCTTACAAAAACAAAACGATTTTTGGCAAATCAATAAGTTCTTAAAAAATGTTTATCATTTCGGGATTACAACAGTTCGGACTCCACCGAAATATGCAAAATAAGGTTGGAATTTTTGACCGTGGTCCTAGGCAGAAAATGGGCTGTAATAAATTACTTAAGAATTAGCAAATGGGCTGCAAATTATAAAAAATAGCAAATGGGCTTTATGTTGTCTGCCACAGATTTGGAGGCTGACTTGTGGGCCTACTAACTTCATGCGTACACAAGGTTTCTCAAAAAAGAAACTTAGTCAACAATTGACTCTACCGGCGTCAGACCGTTAGATGTCAATCTAACGACAATCGTGCTTCTTCAGTCTCTGATCCTCCTGCCCCAGCCGCCCAAACCAGCGCCATCGGAACCGCCTGCTCCCGCCTCCCGTGGCCAGCAGTGCTACCGGGAAGGCCTCACGGCCCCATCATACTCGCATCCCTGGCCTATCTATCCCTCTACTCACCCACACCTCCTGTTATTTTTCGGCGATGGCAGCCGAACTAGTCAACCCTCATACTCTCCACCGCGTGGGCAGCCACTGTCGTGTCTTCCCCGGCTTCGTGTCGTTCCCTTCATATGCCTCGCCGTCGCCCACCGCCCTGGTGCTCTCGGCGCGGTGTGGTCAACGATGTCCATCCAACGGCCGTAGTGCTTCTTCAATATCTGGTCTTCTTGCCCCAGCCGCCCAAAGCAGCGCAGGTCATGCCGCATGCTCCTGCCTCCCGTGGCCGGCTGTGCTGCCGCGGAGGCCTCACCGCCCCCTACTATTCCCACCGCTGGCCAGGCCTTGCGGTGACGACAACCTCACACCGCAGCCGAACCAGTGAACCCCCGTACTCCTCTCCGCGCGGGCTTCCACTGCCGCGTCCTCCCCTTCCTAGGCCTCACCGTCGTCCACCGCCGTGGTGCTCTTCGCGTGGCGTGGTCAACGTGGTCAAGGAACGACTTCCATCGGAAGAGTACTGTACGTGGAGAAGCTGACAGCTGGGTCCATGGCCACACCCCAGTTTTTTTTGCGATTTTCCAAGCAAGTCGCTTTGTCAGGCCGATTGGGCTGCAAATCTTTCAAGACGAGGAGAGCTTTCATTCGGCTGGCCGAGAAAATGGCGCATCAGTAATGAGAAATGGGATGTACATTTTGAAAACACATAAAACCGGCAATTAGTTTCAAATATCTTTTTTTCATTTCGAGATTTTAAATTACATTACTTTTTATGCGTGGAGAATTTGTTGGATTTTATATTGATATACATTTATTTTTAAAATCAGTTTGAATGTGAGTCGAAATTTCGGGATTAAAAAAAGTTTGGACCGCACCAAAATATGCAAAATTTCGTATAATTTTTTAACCGTGGCCACAATATGGGCTGTAATGCTAACAAAAAGAATATGGGCTCCAAAAAACCTTAATAATTAGCAAATTGGCTGTAAATTATTAGAAATAATGGCAGATGGGTTGTATGCTGTTTCCCACAGATTTGAGGCTTTCCTAAAAAAAGGTTGACACACACAAGCAGTGACTATTGGATGGCCATCCAACGGCCGTCGTGCTTCTTCAATCTCTGCTCTTCCTGCTCCAGCCGCTCAAACAGGCGCCGGCGGGACTGCCTGCTCCCTCCTCCCCGCGGCCGGCTCTGCTGCCATGCAGGCCTCACCGCCCCACTGTACTCCCATCGCTGGCCTAGCCATCCCTCTACTCACCCACACCTGCTGTTATTATCCGGCACGGCAGCCGAACCAGTAAACCCTCGTACAGTCGTACTCCCCTCCGTGTGGGAAACAACTGTCGAGTCTTCCCTGCCTCCGTGTCGTTCCCTTCCTAGGCCTCACCGTCGTCCACCGCCCTGGTGCTCTCGGCGTGGCCTGGTCAACGTGGTCAACGACCGACATGCATCTGAAGTGGACTTTAGGTGGAGAGGCCGACAGCTGGGTCCATAGCCGCACGCAAGGAAATGCCTCCTTATTATGCGCAAAATAATGATTCCTCCACCTGACGTCTGGGACACACCGAAAGGGCCTCTATATTTCATGAAAAAAACATTACCACCCCTGACAGCTCGGACCCACCAGCTATATCTTCGCACGCAAGAAAGTGCCTCCTTATTACGCACAAAAAAATGAATACTCCCCCTGTTAGCTGGGACCCAGTATAGTGGCAGGCTGACTTGTGGGCCTACTAAGTTGACGGGGACGGGGGGCTTTGTCAACTTAGTCAATATGCATGATTCTAGCTCCAGTGACCGTATGATGTCCATCCAACGGCCGTAGTGCTTCTTCAACCTCTGGTCTTCTTGCTCCAGCCGCCCAAACCAGCGCCGGTCGTGCCTTGTGCTCCTACCTCCCGTGATCGGCTGCGATGCGGCGGAGGCCTCACTGCCCCCTACTACTCCCACCGGTAGCCAGGCCATCCCTGTACTCACCCACACCCCCTGTTATTCTGCGGCGACGGCAGCCTCACACCGCAGCCGAACCAGTGAACCCTCGTACTCCTCTCCACGCGGGCTTCCACTGTTGTGTCTTCCCCGGCTCTGTGTCGTCCCCTTCCTAGGCCTCGCCGTCGTCCAGACCACTGCCCTGGTGCTCTCGGCGCGGCGTGGTCAACATGGTCAACGACCGACTTCCATCGGAAGAGTACTGTACGTGGAGAGGCTGACAGCTGGGTCCAGGCGGCCGCAAGGAAGAGCCTCCTTATTACGCGCAAAATAATTATCCCTCCACCTTACAGCAGGGACCCACCGGACGGGCCACCTTATTTCGCGAAAAAATGTTTCTCCCCTGACTGCTCGGACCCACCGGACGGGACAACGTATTTCGCGAAAAAAATGTTCCCCCCGCTGTCAGCTCGGACCCCCCGGAAGTGCCTCCTTATTACGCACAAAAAAATGAATACTTCCCCTGCTAGCCGGGACCCACCATGGTGGGAGGCTGACCTATGGGCCTACTAAGTTGACTGCGACGGGGGCCTTTGTAAACTTTAGTCAATATGAACGATTCTAGCTCCACTGACCGTACGATGTCCATCCAACAGCCGTAGTGCTTCTTCAACCTCTGGTCTTCTTGCTCCAGCCGCCCAAAGCAGCGCCGGTCGTGCCGCATGCTCCTGCCTCCCGTGGCCGGCTGTGCTGCCGCGGAGGCCTCACCACCCCTACTATTCCCACCGCTGGCTAGGCCCTACGGTGACGGCAGCCTCACACCGCAGCCGAACCAGTGAACCCTCGTACTCCTCTCTGCGCGCGCGGGGGCTTCCACTGCCGAGTCTTCCCCGGCTCCCCGTCGTCCCCTTCTTGGGCCTCGCCTCGTCCACCGCCCTGGTGCTCTCGGCGCGGCATGGTCAACGTGGTCAAGGAACAACTTCCATCGGACGTGGACTATACGTGGAGAGGCTGACAGCTGGGTCCACGGCGGCAGCAAGGAAGTGCCTCCTTATTACGCAGAAATTAATGATTCCTCCACCTGACAGCAGGGACCCACCGGACGGGCCATCGTATTTCACGAAAAAACATTCCCCCTGACTGCTGGGACCCACCAGCTACACCTTCGCATGCAAGGAAGTGCCTGACAGTCGGGACCCACCTGGTCGAAGCGTACGTAGCGTTGTCATTCTGGTCGCGAACGTGTACGTACATATATACTGGTGGATGTAGAGGCGCGCACATGTTGTAGTAGAGGCGTGCACGTGTCATAGTAGAGGCGCGCATGTCGCATGTACACATACGTACATCGGCCAGGGTGCAAGAAAGAGAATACGGCCATGTATGTGTACATACGGGCGGGGTCTCGAATGCCTACTCGCGCATACGTACGGCGAGGGCTCGTGTACATGGCTGGGTCGGAACAGAGAAACAACGTCGTCGTCGTGTTCATGGGTCGGAACGGAATGTGTGGTCGTGTTCAAGGGGAGGGCTTGGACGGAAGAGGCGATGGAAACGAGGCCTGGCGTACCGCACAATGGAGGAAACAGACCTCCTATGGTCGAAACAGGGGTCCTGTTGATCGGGAGGGGTGTGGCGTACCGCAAAACGGAGGAAACGGACCTCCTACGGTCGAAACAGGGGTCCTGTTGATCGGGAGGGGTGTGGAGTACCGCAAAACGGAGGAAACGGACCTCCTACGGTCGAAACGGGGGTCCTGTTGATCGGGAGGGGTGTGGCGTACCGCAAAACGGGACTCCACGGGATACTGTTCATCTCCACCGTCGACCCCCTCCAGCCTCCACGAGCTATTGTTCATCCACCGTCGACCTCCTCCAGCCTCCATGGGCTCCTGTTCATCCAGCCTCCACCGCGTGCTACTCCACCGGCTACTGTTCAACCACCCCTCCACCGTCTATTGTTCATCCAGCCCTCCACACCACGGGGTCCTGTTCAACCACCCCTCCACGGGCACCCCTCCACCGTCTACTGTTCATCCTGCCCTCCACACCACG